>NW_008794665.1:9400626-9430991 GCF_000699145.1 Aptenodytes forsteri | reverse complement strand
AAAAAAAAAAAAAAAAAAAAAAAAAAAAAAAAAAAAAAAAAAAAAAAAAACTTTATTTCATGAATTAAAAAAAAAAAAAAGAAACAACAAAACATTAATGATCTAGGAAACATTAGTCTTTTACACTTTCCTGTAAAAGCAAGAAAAGTAACTTAGGTGCGCCTGCATTCAGTCCAAAAGTTCACGTTTGACTGCAGGATTTGTTTTAGAAATGTATTTCACCTTAAATATGATGACAGTAAAAGAGGGAGAATTGACTCCTTTGTTGCTGCTGAGGGTTTTTTTCTCCAGTCGATTATCTTCACTCAAACATTTGTAGTTCATTTTTAACTAGAAGGACATTGTTTCTTGTCATGCTTCTCTACTAGATTGAAAAGCCCTTTACTATCCAGCCTTCTGCTCCCCTAAATAAAGACATTTAGGCATTGTAATTCAATGACACCTGTGTTCCTTTCGATGAACTAGAGGTCCTTAATTCCCTCACTGCAGCATATTTTCTCCCTTTGTCCTTAATTCATTTTTGTGTCCTTTTTGCCCCCTCCAATTTTTCAACACCATTTTAAATGTGCCGACACCAGACTAGACTACACCAGTAACACACAGCATCTAGAGACTGCTAAATTCTTAACCAAAAATAGAGATGACCTAGCCCTTGCCCCAGATGTTTTATACAAAATTTAAACATTGTAAGAGTATGATTTAGAGACATGAAGCTTTCGCACAAGAGATTTTTAAGGAAGAAGAGACAATCCACTGCCAGCGAGTCTTCAGCTGCCTGTGAATGGAGCTAACATGTGATAGGAGTCATGCTCAATAAGAAAAAACTGCTTTTTAAGATACAAGAGAATTTACCCAAGATGTAGCTCATAAGTCAAACATATTTTTAATGATTTAAAGAAGCCAATTTACTATCGTCTACATATTATTGCTAAATATTGCACGACTCTGATTCCTGTCCCTGGGTAGAACGTATTACGCTCCCTGAGGTCCACAGGAGTGAAGTGTTCTTCCTGGTCTTGTGGATTCTGTGCATTTCACTGGTGGGGCCATCATTCTTTCATGTGCTTAAATCAGAGATGGGTCTGAAACAAATACAAAAGTTTTGGATACCACGTAAGCAAGTCTGAAGAAAACCTAAGCTCTTACAAGAGTTACTATAAGGCCTTGTTCCCAGGCATTGACAGAGTGGGAATAGTATCAGTCACGTTTTCTATTAAATGTTCCAACAGGTTTCACATTTTTTTCATCCTGGATTTAATTATTCTCAACACCACCTTGATTGAAATTTTACCAGCACAAGATTATTTCAGTACAATTACCCCTGACTTGCATCATGTGAAAGAATATAATTCAGTTCACAGGACTGAATTAGTTTACATACACCAGTTTAACATGACACACAACTGCTTGTGGAGATTGCTTGAAACAATAGAGCTCCCCCTCAATATATAGCATATTTACAGAATTGGAGATGTGCATTATTTGAGCTTTCACTTTCCTCCCAAGCATCAAGTGCAGGCTAAAGTGAGAGTAGGACAGACCTAGTAGATCTTATTTCAGTAGCTAAGTAAGTTAATTCATGAATCTTGTTATTTGCTTATGTGCAGTTTATTCCCAGTCTAGGTTTTCAGTTTATGCTCTTCTGTTTGTGGAGAAAAAAAAAAGAAAGGGGTGGTGTCTCTTTACTGTTTATGAAATATGCCTGTCTTGAACTTCAGTGCCTCTTTTTATCCAATTATCCACTAGAATTATTCATTCTCTGAATAACCGAGAGATTCTCACTTCTACTTAAAGGAAGTGTGATTAAATGAACTACAAACCGTATTTAGTCATATCCACATTCTACACTTATGAAAATAACAGCATTTGTCAGATGTTGCTTCAATAATACGTATGTTTTTACTAACAAAACCCTTGCAGTTTTAGTGAATTCTACCAAAAAACCCGAAACAAACCCCAAACCAAAACCAACTAACCAAAAAACCAGAGGCCCAGTCATACAAAAAGTGAACGTAGCAGAAAAGGAAAAGCCAATAATGCAAGCACAGAAACATCCCTGACTTCAAGTTCCAAGAGAAATGGGATCAAAATACGAACACTTATGCGCTGGTGAATGAGAAGGGCACCTGCTTTATTCATATTTCTTGGCTTGCCGTTTAAAGGACCGAAAGAATGCAAATACCCACTGAATATTTTTTTTTTCAGATTGTCCTTTTAAATGTGATATCTCAGAAACTGGCTTTTAAAAAATAATTGACAATCAAAGTCTGTAGGCTCTGCTTACATAAATATTGATGTAACAGTCCTCAATTCACTGCATCTGGAAATGATGAAATCAGTCGGCTTTTAACCTTGACAGCAAATCATTATGATGATGTATTTGTAGGAATAAATTCAAATTTCATTTTTGTTTTGTCCTTCCACAATGAATGTTTCACTGCACAGAAGGAATAACTGATACGCTGCATATTTAGCATAGCCAAGATGCTCAAGGTCAATTGCAACAAGGGTTTCCAAAGGAGAGAGAGCAGCGTAGGCTAACCTTAATTTTGGCTGCAGGTGAACCTCAAACATGAACTTCTAAAAATAGTGATATTCAGATTGGATAGGAATCCAAGTCTTGGTCAAACCTCTTGTAGCCTGAAGACCTAGGCAAAAGTCATGCTTCAGATGGCTTCCCGTAGGATCCCAGTTACTTTGTGCTTCAGGGAAGGACCAAAAACACCGTGCCAGTTGCCTTTTCCCTCAAAAAGTACAAGGGAAATCAGAGATTAAGACCACAATTTTCCCTAATTTGACACAAGAAGTCATATAAGGGAGAAAAATAAAAATACAGTTGAAAACCTCTTCCTAGCTAACACATTAACAAAAACTGTCCAAGAGAAAGTTTCCTTTGCTTCCTGGCATTATTGCAGAAGTGCAAGGTGTGGCGTGCCTGGAAGTACAGGGCACAGATTATGAATTGAAGAATTGACCTATCATGGAAGTAACAACTTCTGCTCCTTCTTTACATTCAGAGTTGAACATTTTGCCAATGAGGCAAAAAGTGTGCCCTACTGCAAGATTTAAACTTAAAGCTTTTATCACTTCTGGTTTTGGAAAAAATATATCTTATTAACAGAGCCAGATTTACCTTCCTGGGAAGCCAAATGCCACAATTAAGTGCGCATTTCTAACTTTAGTCCCCAAGAACAGCCTTAAAATTTGAACTGATACAAACCAAGGAGAAAGGGATTTTTTTTTTCAATTCCTCTCCCCCAGACAGCTGTAGTCCGAATGCTTGTAGATGAGGCGTAATGTTTCAAGTCCTTCACCTCCATCTGCATTTCTTATTTGAAAGTAACCGGTTCTGAATGCGCCCCAAAGCACCTCCTCATTTTAAGCTTCCCGCTGCCACAAACCAGGCTGATATAGAAGGACTTCGCTTGGAAGAAATGTGCTTCTCTGTCCTGCCCCAGAATTAAAAGGCTAGGTCTTAATCTTTACAGCCTTCCTGAGCCTGAAACACAGCTGCTGCTCTCAAGTCCCGTAACCTTCTCAGGCTCATTTCACACCAGTGCTGGGACACATGCTAGGACTGGGAGCGGTGTATCATCTTTTCCCCCCCCAAAATACACATGCGTCCCAGCAAAAACAGCGGGAGAACAAAGGAGTACGGTCTGACCCCACGCCAGGTTCTGCAGTGCCAGGAGGATGCGAATCGCCCCATCACACTGCAGGCTGGTAAACCTTGCCCCATTTTTGCAAACACATCCTCAGCTCAAATCTGCTTCTTAGAGAGGAAAAGCAAGAAACTAAGGACTTCCTACCACCACTACTGCCAGAAGGACTGTATCACACCGATGGCGAGAAAAGCCCTTTTGCTGTATATCCTTTGCTGTAATTTTGGCAGCATGTTAATTATCCCAAAATTATTCTGAGAAAAACAATACTCTTTCAGTTTAAATACTTTGAAACTGGCTGTGGCCAGCAAAAATACCGGACAGTTGCCACTGGTTCTTAGAAGGAACTTACACAGGAACTACTGAAGTCTACTTTCTTTCTTTGTTGGAAATAATAACAGCAAGTAGAGCTACGGCAAGGAGTCATGTGAGATAGGAAAATACCATTGGAAAGTAAACTCTTGCATATGTTCAAGAGTTTTTGCCCTAAACTTCAGTGGCAATGATTCATCTTAAACAAGGTAAATATAAACTGGTGCATAGAAACAGTCATCTTATTCAGTTTGTAAGTCTTACAGTGATTATAAATTCCAGTTTAGCCTGGGAAAAAAAAAAAATCTATTTAGTCAGGACATTTACTTCATGTTTATAAAAACATTTTATTATTCCAAGGCTGAAGAATTCTCACTGGTATTAACTATACATAGATATAGATTAAGTAGGCTATATTAATTTTGGTTTTAAGCAAACAGATTTTTGGTCACCACTTTTCTTCTGTAAATGGAAACCATCTGTTTGATTTTTTTTTCAGGTGCTAGAAAAACGTCTCTTACCAGTTGCTTTTTCTCACACTTGAGTTAAAGAAAATCTGATGCATTTTATTTACGGTTAAACAATACCAGTGTTTCCTAAAGGTAATTTTATGGATATACTTTCGTTTTAGAAGTTCCTGACAAAGAGTCAATTGGAAATATCTGAATCAATTATAGTGTGTTCATACTTGTCTAATACCCTATTAATTCAGAAATAACTAACTCTAATCCCCAAAAAGGGAGAGTGCTGAATCTTCTTTTGTTTTACCTGTACTCTCCTTACCAATTACAAAGGCAAACCTACTGGCTCAAAGAGATTTGGATTGCCATCTGCCAGTACTGTGATGCCTAGTAATCAACTTACTACCTGCCACAGCTAGCCTTGGATTCTTCCTGGAAACATTAAATATTTTAGTGTTATTGCATCCCCCTGTCTCCCCTGCCATATAAATCACCCTACATTCTCTCTAACCTACTTTGGGATGCTGTGCAGTACACTATACATCAGATTTTAGCTTAGTATGTGGGCTGTGTGTATATAATTTTTCAGCTGCTTTGGTTGGTTTGTGTAGAGGTAGACCGGGTCCAGTTGCCAACGTTCACATCTGAAATGAAGAATATTCTTGGTCTTGCTCTACTTGTTTGTTCTGTCTGGTACATTCTGCCTGAGAACGCTGTTATAACTACATTTTTCAGGGTCCTCTTCTAGCAAAGTTTCCGTTGATATATTATTATTATATGGCTATTTATATAGACCCAACTGTGTTATTTCCATTTTATTGCAAGGACATAAAAGCTGGAAATCTACCAAAAGTACAGAAAGGAGCCTAAGAGCCTTTGAAAGTAAATGCCTTAGGGAAATACTGGGTATTAAATGAAGTTGATTTATAGCTGTTGCCAAAATTTGTCAAAGCTTAAGCACTCCTTAAATCCAAAGTTATCCAGAAGAGGATGTAGAAATACTTAGGTTAGCAATACCAGCCATATCATTGTTAGATATGCTGGTTGGTCATTGCCAGCATACATGCTGGCATGATAAATGAAATGGTCTCAGCCAGAATGCTGCCCTCTACCCCAGCCCCAAACAGTTCTTACAGAGGAAGAACTAATGGAAGGTAGAAACATGGAGGTTGCACGAACAGAAAGCACTTGTAATACAGTGCAGAATAAGATCTGTTGGCCTAGGAAGGGTTCAGATTTGTAATAGAATTTGTAATATCAGAACCGACAGCAGTGTTAGACATGTAGGAAGAGGAGAATATGCAAAACTAGTCTTCATTCCCTGAATAGTTTTTCTCATCCATCCCAATGAGTTCTGTCTCTATTTGTCCCCTGGGGCTTGGCTGCCTAAGTTACAGTGATGGAACAGGTAACAGCAGCTGACCTGTAGTAACAAGTCACGTGTAACCTCTTTGTCCACCTCAACTGCAATATAATGTGGTTTAGCTTTTAGTAATTCATGTGATCTTGCAGTCACAGCAGAGTTAGAGCAACTGGACGGAGAGTTGCCCACAGTAGAGTAGTGTAGTTGATGTGTTAGAACACGTGAAGCCATTATAACTGAATTGTGTCTCAGACCCCCAACCTGCACATCAGTTATTTAGGAAAAAATAAAAATATATATATGCCTCTGCTGTTAATCACTAAATCACTTCCCCCCACATTTTTAAACATCTTTCCCAGCCACTTCTCTGGTTCTTACTCCTCACAGTAATTATTACCTTCCTTTCTCCTTTGCCAGCTCCTCCTTCATTTATACTGTTTGAAGATTGGCTTCCATAGACATATGCTTTGAAGACTTCAGTTGCCCAGTTAAGGCAAGGAAAGAACCCTTGCGCCTGTTAAGTATTTCATTCACTGGTAGGCATTGATGTTCTGTCCTTCTGAAAGCACTCTCTCCATGTCTCAAGCCTCTGGGCAATGTCTTAATGCACACAAATTAAGAAAAACAAATGATAGAGATCAGCATCACATAGGCCGAATTAATAAAACAGAGTCTAATGACTTCAAGTTGGAGCCAATCTCAACACTTAAGTTCTTAGAATGAGAGAGTTTTGTCACAGGTTAGAAGACTAATAGTGTTTGGGAAATTGTCTTTTCGGAGACCTTGGTTTAGCTTCCATTCTGTATTATGCAATGCTCCAATTCATGCTACATGCTGTATGTCTGGGACAGAGTCAGCAGCAGACTTGGGACTTGCTGGTAATTGAAAACAGGTTCTGAAGCAATGATTATCACGCAGTAAAACTATAGTACTCCACGTGCTGCACAGAGCCAGCCAGTAACCCTAGCCATTTTCTTTTCATCTGAGAGAAGAGAAGCATGCATTTGAATTTTTTTTGGCAGTCGAGCAGTAAATGCACTGTGAACTTCATTTTCAAACTGTGTTGATATCTCCTGGATTTACTAATCATCGAATATCAACTCTGCAGTAAAACAAGATGCATGCTTACAAGTTCCAAGACAGTAAGTCAAAAGACTATTACACATTATGCAACTGTAAGCTAGCTAAAAAGCTTCCATCTACTTTGGCCTAGTGTCAAGTTTTCAGAGGTGTGATTCACTGTTTCTAAGAAAGAGGTTTCAGTCTGAATTGTATACCTGGATTTTGCAAAGCAGCTCAGCAAGTTCCTCAAAACAGTTCAAATTCCTATCCAAATTCACTAACACACATTTTAACTTAAACACTCCTGAGGATCTCCTTTAAGCATAATTCATATCTTGAGCTTAAAGCAAGAGAAACAAATAACCACAATTTCTTTCTTGGATTTGGATAGAAGCTGCAGCTGGAAGTCTTCGGTAAGACGTTTAGGAATTTGCACAGCCCTTACCATGAGAACCAAGTCAAGACACCCTCTAAAGATCCAGTTTCCTCTTCCAGTACAGAAGTACGATCCAGGGAAGATAACCCAAAAGTTACCGCAATGGATGTCTGGAGATTTGTCTACCAGGTATTTCCTCTCTCATCTTGAGCAACTCGCATAAAGCAGAGCTCTGCTCCCACCTCTGTAAAAATGGTGTTGCAGGATCCCAGCGCACTGTCTCTGTTCATTTCCAGTTTTAAGTGCTTGCCTACCCGGTAGAAAATGTCCTTTTCCCTGTCAGCTCTGCAGATTTCCCTGAATGTTTGCCATTCCTTTTTATTGCTAATACTAGTCAGTTTTTCAAAGGCCGAACAAGGCCATAGTTAACCGCTTTATAATGTTATTGCCACCCATGGCTGGCATGGACAGATGGAAATGAGGAGACTGTTGCACGGATGATACAGAAAGTCTGAACTCCCTTTCAAATAGCTGCCTTGGCTTTGCAGGGTGAGCAGGATTAAAGGGTAGTAAGAATTGATTTTCTCACAGAAGTCAGGTATAGCTAGCTACACAGTGATCAGGTTTCTGGAGCAAGAGAACATAATTTGCTAAGTGACTTGATTTTTCAGGCCAGGACTGCACCTGATATATGTCTGTGCCGTTTTTGTCTTTGTCTAGTGAACAAAGAGGGTGGCAGCTGAAAGTTGGAAGCTTGGTGTGAGACACACTTTCACAGGCAACTATTAAAGTGATCTTTTAGTATGTGAACTGAACTTTACAACATAATAATTTCATAGGGGGGAGGATGGGGGTTTTTGTTTTCACACTTGTAACCCTAAAATTCTGACAATGTGAATGTAAATTTCATTTCATATTACTGCAATTTATAAAACAGTCAATTTTATAGTCACTTGACAACCAAAGTTCTTCCTTAAATATTAGCATCACACAAGCAGCTGCACTAAAGGCATTTAAAATAACAGCTTTTTGGCCACTCTTTGTAGTTTAGCAAAGATGCCGTATGTTATATTACTAACTTTTGAACTTCGTAAAACATGTTAGAGTGTCTATTCTGCATTTTAGGTGTCTTTAAAGCCCTCTTTTAGGTGTTCTGCTATTGATGAAATGTGAATTGTCTTTTTCAGGCTTTCCATAACAGTCTGTAGCTTTCTCTGCTTCTTAGTCATAAGTCATTAGTTTTGCTGGAGCGAGGTTAAAGGCAAAGGCAAAAGTTTGCAAAACTGGATCCTCTTGTAAACTTGTTTTTGTTAGCTGTTCTGAATTTTGTGATGTTAGAGTTAAGACAATGTATTCAACCTCTCAGCTCTCACTGGTTTTATTTAGTTATTTTCTAGCTACAGAGCAAAACAATTGTCAATGGCTTCTGTTGCAGAGACCTGTCAACCTGAGATCTAGAGAGTTTAATGAGACATGGAAAAAAGTAGTTTCAGACTTTAAAGATGGCCTGGGTTCTTTGCATGATTTTACAATCAACTTTTTCCTATTTTTAAAAGTTTTTCAAAATTTTCCTTTGTATGGTCTTTTTCACAGAAAAAGGAGAGAGAAGGAAAGTTGAAACTAAAATGATTTGGGGAAAAGAAAAAGTTTTAAATAAGCAAAGTCAATGATCTAAAATATAAACCCACATTCTCTTGGCTGCAAAAACCTCTTTAAAAACCTCTGGTGTTATTGAAACACTAATGGATAAAAAAGTTTCACAGGAAAGCATAATTTTCATCGTGATGGTAGCTATGCAAGTTGAGTAAGACTGGACATGCACCCATTTCCATGTTTCACACTGACAGAAGGCAGTGGAAGAGTTAATAATTTCTTCTTTTTTTGTGTGTGCCTTGGAAATTAGGGAAAGAACAGTACCCTGAAGAGATTTCAAACAAGATTCCAGGATTTAACAATCTTAAAAAGAAAAGTTCCAGTCCTGAAGTGCTGCAGCTCCCCAAGCTCTGAAGAAGAGCTACATTTGGTGGCTCCTTGGCCACAGGGACAGACCTGGGATGATGATGTGCCAAGAAGGTGCAGTTTAGCGGGTAAAGGACACACACACTCTAGTGACAGTAGTTCACTGAGAACTACCTCATTTTACCTGATGTGCATTCAAGTGATGCCCATCTAAACAATGTTTTACACTTTCCTGCTGCATTAGCATAGTACTGTACATCCTATAAAACATTGGCATGTGTGGGATAACCAGTGAACGAAATAGAGAGTACTACAAATTCCACTCAGTTTCATGGAAAGAACATCAACCAAATTTTTTTTTCTGGCAGAAACTAAAGTTACAAAAGCAGGCATAAGAGCAAGTGTATCACTTCAATTTGCAGATGTATTAATACTTTCAAGGGATAAACACAATGCTATTGGAAGAACTGTCAGGTTTATTTTTCCTTCTGGTGTCAGTATGGGGTTTTAATTAAAGATAACTTTGATTATGCTTTATTAAGCACTTATTTCATTAAGGAATTGGATTAAGGAAGTTGATAATCTGGATTCAAATGATAGCTCTACCACAGACATCCTATGTGCTCCTGGGCAAGTCACTTAACCTTTCCATGCCCTGGTTCCCAATTTGTAAAATAAGAATAACAACACTTCATTATCCAACACTTTATACATCTTACGTGCTTACATTATAAGTTCACTGGAGAAAGACTCTCTGTATTTGTATAGTGCCTGGCACAATGGGGCCCGGATAATCTACTGGGGACTCCAGATATCACCATCACACAAATATGTTTATGCATATAGAAATTCTTAAAGGCTCTGTCAACTTACAATTCCTAGAGTACTGCCTCAAACACAAGCTCTGGGTAAGTCATATCTCCCTTTTGACAGTCTCGCAAATCCTTGTGATATGCATTATTCACGCTAGCGCCATTTCTGATGTACCCAGTTCTCTTGGGAACCACCTCTGAATGTCATATTTACAGACTTGCACTAAAGTATATTGAAATAGGTATCAAGCCCAGGGAGCTAAATGCAGCAGTGGGTTAATGCATTAACCTTTCACACCTGGAGACCTGAGGTGAAACCCTGGTTCTGTTGAAGCCCATGGCAAAGTCTCACTGATGTCAGCAGGGCCAGGAACTGACGGTGAGGGTTCAAGCACTGCTTCAGTCATGAGTGAAGTAATTCTGCAGCACCAGCCTCGTCTCCAGGGAGCATCCACCCACCTTGCCCCGAGCTACCAAAGGGTCTGTGACACCACGGTGATTTGGCACGGCAGCATCTTCGCAAGAGCTGGAATAGCAGAGAGGGTTTGCCATTGCGACCTGAGGTATTGCAGAAATGCTTTGAGAAGCTTCTTGCTGGTTTCTTACAATATTTTCAGGCTTTATGCTCCTGCCTTTGCACAGATGCCATCCCATACACATATAGGCCATACCCTTTCCACCACACCCAAAAGTAAATGTGGTGACTACCTGACTTATAAAAGAATTTTCACTAGAGAGAACAAAGAAACATATTCCATACTATCATTACCTTTGAGGTATTTGATCAAGAACTTTAAAACAAATTTACATGAACAGCAGAATTTAAAACTGCCTTACATTTAGCTTAGGAAATACTGTGCATCACAAGTCTAACTCTAAAGCTTGAAATAATCTCCAGAGAACGTTAGAAAAAACACTCAAGATCTTTTGCATTTAAAAGTAAATCATGACACCAATCTGTCCAAGACTGAGAACCTGCATCAATAACAACATACTTTCCCTCTGTGACCACTCAGTATGATTTCCATGCCAATGTCTAAGACGGGCCTATTTCAGGAAAATGTACTCTAAGAAACATGAAGCTCAGGACATCACTTTCAGGAGAAAGTAATCTCTCCAATACCTTTCCTGACGCTGCAGATATTCATTGACCCAGACAACGTATTTCTTCCTTGTACATGGATAAGGTTAAGTCCAGCGTGGTGTGAAATGATCCCTCTGTTCTCTATAACATTTGGGAAGAAAACTTATCTAGATTTGGGATGTTTCTCTGGGAATCTTAAAGTCTAAAGCAATTATTGCAAATATAATGTTAAAAAAAAATGTATGTTTATTCATATTTAAACAGGAATATAAATTTTGCAGAATGCTGTTTTGAATAGTCACTATTTTAGTTATTTGAACAATAACTATTATTGAAAATTGCTTTCTCTCCCACACTCACAGTTAGTATTAAATTTCTGGCATTTTAAGCTGACAGCAAACTGACATATATCACTGGGGCATTTTTCTCCATCGCAAAGGATTCTGTTAGTGTATGTTCTCTAACCATCAAAATTGCCAAAGGCTTTGACGAAGACTATTTGATGTGTACTAGACATGAATCATCCTTCCTGCAAACCTTCTGCCAAGTGTCAATGACAGTAACGAGCACCCAGTTCATCAGCAGTTCCTTACTTTCATATGAATGAAAAAGTGTGACTTAAAACCCCATCCAGAGCTGTATTCACACTTCTGGTTCCGAGAGGGGGGAAAAAAATAATCTACAAACCCCACTGATCTGTGAAGTTCTTGTTCTCTCACAAATGCAACCTTCACGTGTTACAGTTGCACCACGCATTTTGTACAATTAAGGAGTACAGAAAACTGAATAACTTGGGTCACTTGTTTGTACTTCTGAAGTGATGTGAACTACTCCTGCCATAGAAAACCTAAATTTCTTTAGGTTTTTCTTTTACCCATAAATGCAGCTAGCACATATGCAGATAAACCTACAAGAAACATGTATTTAGTACTCCATCTTCCCTTTGAAAGGGACAAAAAAAGTTTCCATTCCTACAAGGCTAGGACTCAGTTCACGGTTCAGTGATTTATTTTAGCCATGCTATATTCTGTGATAGACTAAGCACTGATAGGAATTAAATATTAGCATATGTTAGCTTTCAGGGATGAAATAGAGGAACAGGAGTTATGGGTAGCAATGAAATGCAAACCAGGTACAGAAGTGCTGGCATCAGCCGCACAAAGGCAATGATAGCATCTACAGTCAAGTACGTCAGCTGTAATACCCACAGGAAGCTGCTTAACAGTCATTATTAATTGCCCCCAGATACAGTTTCTGAAGCTGCACAGGCCTGGTTCTCACTTTAAAATTTTTAATCAGGACACTATTATTCCTGCTTTAAAATAAAGTGGTATACCTAGGTACTCAGCGGAGCTTTTTTTATCCCAAGGAATGTCTGTTTGAGAGGAATATTAAATATTTGCAACCTCATATGTCTACTCCAGCCAAGGAGGCTGTGCCTGTCCATTCTGATAGTCATACAATGTCTTATATTAATTTTGAGAGCAGCATAATTCATTGTGGCAGAATCACAGGACCTACCAGCAGAAGGAGGATGCTAGGCGAAACTGATCAACTTAACTGTGTAAGTTTGGTTTTTTGGACTGAACTCTCCCTATCCAGATTTAAATGATTCAAAATCTGAAGCTTTCACCACTTTTCTTGGGAAAGTGTATCACAGCCTGATGGAAGTGACATTAATTACCTAAATATGTCATGGGACATTAGAATATTTGGGAAAAAAAACCCCAAAGAACCACAAAAACCACAGAGGTTTTTGTGTAACCAAGTACTTAAACACTACAAAAGAGAAGCTGCACAGATGGTTTGCAGACTTTGAGTCCCAGAGGTATAACCTGGCTCACGTGAAAAAATACATATAGCGTGTTAGTAAACTGATTTCTCCTCTTTGTTTAAATTCATGCCCTTGTTCTATGCCGTTGAATTACATTAACAGTTCCTAATTCTCATTGAAGCTTGTGTGTCCATTGCCATATCTGTGACACTACAGCTAGTATGTTAGGCATTGTGAAAATAACTCACCTAGTAACATAAAGTATGTATAAGAAGATATCTGTCAAATGGTTCACAAAACCAGCATGATATGTTTACATAACTTCATTTTGGGCATCTAAACCACTTTCTTCATATAGTATGTCTAAGACGAAAGTAGCGTTAGTATTGTACTCCTATATACTTTATAGTCAAATAGCCTGGTTTGTTCTAGGTGACGGTTCATCCTCACGACAAATATAGGAACCAGTAGGAGGAACTATAGTTTCTTGGATCTGGAGAGATGATTTTGAAAGAACTCTGTTGCTTGAAAATCTCCCTGTTCAGCTGATGAATCACTTCTTAAAACTCTTGGCACTAAGCGCTGTTACCACTTTAGCTAAAGCCGTCTGCTGATACGCACCACGCGCACACATATATATACACATACACACCCATAAAGGAAACTAAAAGAAATTAAGTATTTAGCAAAGGCAATGTGAATTCATACTTTAACATTTTAAGTCAAGAAGAAGCCTTCACAGACTGATTACCAGCGTGCTTATTATTTTGAAGGAAACTCCTGAGTTTGCCAGTCTTTTTTTGACAGCCAGACTCAGAAGAGAACTGCTGGCCTGGGATGGAAATGGAGACATTGTTGATCATACTGGACTAGCAATTAAAACATGTTGGGACACTGAACTTACATAGGGAGTTTACTGACCTCATATGAGATGATTTCTGTAGTCTAACACATTCAGATTTTCAGGAGTTTCACACAACATTGGAGAGGATGTAATTTCCACATCTGCTGATACAGGGGGTAAGGTCTGGGCTTCAAGCTAAATTATTCGCTGCTATCTTGATACATCATATAGAAATAAAAAAAATAAATGTAGAGAAGCAGCATGGAACCCCCCTGTAAAAATCAAGTTTCTTTCCACATCATATCTTGTACTCTGAACTGCGTCATCATATGCTCCTTTTAACACGGTAGAATAAAATTTTAACTAGCAAGTGCTGCGGGTAGAAGCCTGTGCCCATGAGGGAAGTTGCCTCAGCTCCTGGTTGGGTTACAGCAGGGGGAACAGGCTTATCTCCGAATGGAGAATCAAGCTTCCCCAAGGTTTCTACCGTTTACTGGGCTCGCCCTCCCCCAGCACTTCCCACCACAGAGCAGGAGGCATTTTCAAGCCCCCGTGACAGAGGGCCCTTTGTGAGGACCCTTCATCGAGCCACTAGCAACACTTCAGGTCCCGCCAGGAAGGTAGCCTGCAGAGGCAGGGGAAGAAATCAGGTCCCCATTGCAGGGACACCCAACACACAGGCACCAACATGCTAACAGCAGCCAGGGCTGAGCTCCCATGTGGCAATGGCAAAGTTCTCCTACTCAGTGGAAATGCATCACAGGACCTCCGATGCCAGAGTGTTAAAACCTAATTACCATAAAACAAAGTAAATGCTCTGATGTGGACAGCAATTAGTTGTTCAGAACTGATAACAGCAGACTCCTTTCAGCCATTTAAATCCCATCTGTTGAACATTATAGACCAACCACTGCACTGTGATTAATATTTATGATAGAGACAAACTTTTCCAAAAGGTTGTATCTCCAACAGAATCTGAACATTTCAAACATTTTTCTCTCTGAAAGCCTGAAGAAAGCATCAATAATGAAGGGTCTGGTCCTGCTGCCACTGAAGTGAATAGCCAAAACTCTCCTACATTTCAACAGAGGGAGGACATGAGGCTCTTTGACTAAGCAGAAAAAAACCCAAAAACAAATAACAGCTGGTAGAAATCAGGCTGAACATAATGATCTTTATACCTGTCAGTCAAAAAGGTCATTCTGTCCTTTTTTATTTTATATACAAAACTAGCCAACTAAATTTAAAATGCATGAACTTTTGAACTTTAGAGAAATAAGTTGCCATTTTCAACTATATATTTTCAAAAAAGAATTTAAAAACATTTGATATGTGGACTTATTCTTTTCAGTGTCCTAATATTAATCCTGGTTGGTGGTGTCAAAGCAAGTACGTCTGTACAAAAGGAAAATTTGTTTGTGTACTAAACAAGAATCATTGGCATTTCTCAGTTTAACTGCCCCTACTATGTGTTTTTTATGATCCAGACCCTGTTTTCTGCATGTTGGATAATAACTGGCTGGCTGAACATAAGGGGCTAAAAATTTAACAGTGATTTGTTGCTCAGCCTGTTGATTAGTATTTGGCTATATGAAGGTGGGTAAGACTCACAAAACGTCATAGTAATTCTTTTTTTGACAGAAGAGTCTGTGTAAATCTTAATGTCGATGGGGAGAGACCTTACAAATGTGACAGAAATTATATAACAGACTAATAGCAAAGCAAGCTGGAAGACTATGGACCCCAAAATTCCTGGCAGGAATTGAGACATCTCCTCAGATCTCTGGTATTCTACAGATCCACCCTTCAATGGAAATAACTTCACAAAATTTTGCCCCATCTTGTTGGGAACTATCACATTAAAGTCAGGAAACAAGGGCAAGGATGACTCCAACAACAGGCATGGATTTTGGATTCTGGTGCCGTAACCTTTTGCAGCTGCGAGAAAGGGTTCAGCACTTAAGGGGGTCTTACTGCTAGTTTTTGGCTTTTAACTTTGTACTTGCATTGATTTGTTGATTGCTTGTTCTAAAAAACAATGTTGGTGGTGGTGGGCATATGCATGTCACCTTTCTTTGAAAGTTTTTGAAAGGCAACAGAAGCCAGTGTAGATTTCTTTATTTTTCCAACCAGTTTACTATATTTCATTAATTCCTCAGTCCTACAACTATGTGTTTACCAAAGTTCTCACGTCTTGAAATAGCTGCTTTAATTTACTGTGTTTTGTTTAAGTACACAAAACTAAACAATTTGGCAAGTATAGTATGCTAACAGTTTGTGCTAAGTTCAGATATAAGAGCATGTCTATCAATTACACATTTCTGCAGACCAGAGGTTGAATTGCATTCTTCTGTAACCACGTTTAGTGAGATCGCTTAGATACAACACTTGCACTATAGAAGGAAGCACTGACTCCTTTCTGGAATCATTCATTTATGCTCTACTTTAATTGTAATAACTGCTCTGGGAACATCATCCTCCTCATCCTTCAAAGTTGCACTCATGTCTGCATATGTAGGTGGACAAAGATGGATATTCTTCTACATAAGACACGCTAGCAGAATGAGACCAGAAAAGAAAAAACTATCATTCTGGAAATTCATATTCTCTTAATAAGCACAATAGAAACTGGACAGAAGAACAACCAGTTAACTTGTGCTAGACTATATAATAACAACGCTATTTTAAAACAGTCTTTCCATGCAGCAGAAAATGCATGTATATGCTATGTATTAATTCTAGCACACTCCACATTACAAAAACGTGGATAGCTCAAGTTATAAGGGGTTTTTTTGCATTATTTACGTGCCTTTAGAGCCACAAAACAGTTAAAACCTGTTTCCTGAAAGTTATTAGATATACAGCTATATTATCTACCACGTATGAGATGAAAGAAAAAAAAATCATGTAAACTTAAATATCAAATTAAATAGATCTCCTTGGTGATGCAAAGCCAGATGAAAAGGTCTGTTATTTTTTACACAATAGTACCTGTGTTTAGCTCTATTTCAGCTGGGAAATAGAGTCATGGTACTGCACCCAAACCTTTCCCTGGAAAAACATTATGTGATAGAATTATTCCTTTGAAAAGGGGATAATGCTAACGAGCAGCTTTTGATTCACATTGAATAACAGTAGAGTAGCTAAAAGCAAAACATGGCCTTTGCTGGTTTCACCCAGCAGGTCTCACTCTGCTTCCAGAGTCCCAATAGCATCTGTACAGAAGAGCTGTATCCCTCACGCACTGGGCAGCTCTGCAGCCCAATGGTCCTGGGTAACGTTCAGGTGAGCACATCATTCTAGCACCTTAACGGAAGGCACATTTATATTGACGGTTGGACTCGATGATCTTAGAGGTCTTTTCCAACCTCAATGATTCTATGATTCTATGATTCTATGATTGAAGATATTACTTGAGGATGTTACTGGATTATAAGCTAATCAAAACACTTCAAACAGACTGAGAAATGTTAAAAAACAAGGAAGAAACACTAAGTTTTTTCCCTTATCAGTGGTGGGACATGTAGGTGTAAGAGCTGTTGCTCACTGCACTAGCTGCATGCCCAGCCTCTCAAAAATGTCCCATTTGTGGACTTAGACGCACCATGCTTTCAGAAAGGTGAGTGACACGTTCTTTTTACATATGAGCAAAGGAAGCCTGCACTTGTGTCAAACTCAGCTGAGTCACAGCTGTGTCACAGCTCTCTCTCAGCTGAGAGAGTTGCTGTGAAACATCTTTGAGCAGGAAGAACCTTCCCAACAAATGCGTGGGTAAAGGAAGTAACACGTTGCACCAAGGAACAATTCGGCAGCAGGAGCTGTTTGAGATTTACCAGCATCAGGAGCAGTGCAGCTGGGGCTGAACTCCAAGTCCCTGCCAAGCCGCTCCTCTGCCTGCCCGCAGGGTTGCCCGAGCAGCTCCCACCAGCCCTGCTCCCACGTACATCCGTGCTCACAGTGGCAATGCCAACCAAGGGCTCGGGGAAACTCTGCGGCTGTTTGTTGGGTTCATTTTGCCAGAACACTCTTCTCTTCCAAAGCCCCTCCACTTCAGTTCTTCATACAAGTTTGTAAAACAAGACACAGTGAAGTGACCGAGTGTTCGTGAAGTTCAGGGAATGGAAAACAGATACCAAAAAAATAATTAAGCCCATCTTTTAATAAAGGAAAATGCCGTCCCCTCCTGTTTTTCTTTGATTTTTTTAAAAGCTCAATTCTAAAAAGAAAATGTTCAAAGTGCTTTATTTAAATTAGACTCCCATAACAAGCTCTTTGAATATTTTCAAAACATGTTTCATACTAACATACTAGAAAGACACCTCAGAAAGGAACAAATTTCAAACACTACAACCATGGCTGGTCGTGGAGGAAGTTAAGTAGCCTTGATTCAGATTTGTGGAGGAGTGCTCTCCTCCAGATTTTCTCCAAAGAAACTGAGAAATGAGCAGTTGTGGAAGAAAACTTTTCAGCTACACACCCTTCTCCCCCTTTCCCTTTCTCTGTATATCTCAGTTGAACAACGTATCACACGCTTGCAATAGCTTTCATTATAATAACTCACTTTGCTTTCAAATGAAATATCATTATTCTTTTTTAATAGATATGGAAACTGAGTCAATGACTCATCTGAAAACAGAAGGGCCAAGGACAGGATGAAACCTACACGAAAAACCTGACAAACATTCACTGAGTTAAATCAAGAGACTTTTTTTCTGAGTTGGAATTAACCTCACCCACCTTTATATACTCAATATAGAGTGAAAATTTCCAAACCCCTTAAAGCGAAGAATAAAACTTCATCAAGAAACAAGTGTCACAGATTCATTCATCCTTCTTACCCAGCAGGATCAGTTTTGGCTTTACATTTTTTTTATAAACTAGGAGCTAAATGCTTTCTATGTGTTTCTGCAAATATGTCCTACTTCATAACAACTTTATGACTGGGGATAAGGCAGATATATTAAGCACAAAATTATTATTTACATCCCCACATGAGATGGTTGCCCGTACAATCAGTAGATAATCTTCCTGTAAAGGCATGTTTTCTGTGAACAGGAAAACAGTTTAAGGTCCTGATGAACACTTTGTATTTCTAAAATATAGTCCATCTCCTGACCCATAAAGAAAATATCAAAAGAAATATTATCAAAATTATGCATTACCAGTAGTAGATTATATTCAAGCCAGCGTATTTACAATTAAATATGTTCTAAACTACTATAGTTTATCAAATACAATTAGAATGCCTCTAATATTTTATCACCTATTGATTTCCTCAAATTTGAGAAAATATGTTTATAGATGTAGATGCATATACTACATGTCTATATCTAATCCTCAGAATGAACTTTAATGCATAGAGGTATGCATCATATCATTACAGGAAACTGGAAACACTCTGTTGGTGACAACAGTCTACTTCACTGTCCTATGATGTGATTTGAAAGATTCCCTTAAAATGGGAAATGTAGCACTTTTGCCCCAGTACCATGACTGCCATGTTCTTGATTTATATAAACATGTGACATTCTCAAATGCTCTCCCCTCCATAAAGCCATCCATGGCCAGCTGGTTGATGTTAACTAAGAACTAATCATAAACATCTGCTTAGTGTGCATAAATGTTGCTTTTATTCCAGATTTTCCTAAAAGAAAATATACTGTCAAGCTACATGTACATATTTAAGTCATCCTTCTTTTGTTAATTTTTTTTCCTTCTTTTTAACCACACAAATCCATTAATATACTTCGATCTATAGAGGCGCGTATTATTTGATCTGACACCAAGACTAACAAGCATACTATGTTTGAGTTTTGGTTTCCCTTTTCTAGCACTTAAAGAGGTCAAATCCCTTGTATCAATCTGTCCAGGTTGACAACACCTTTTTTGTTGCTGCCAGTCCTCCCGCAGCGTTGTGGTCCGTGGGAGGAAGAGTTGACCCACTGCCTACACCCAGCACACGCTTCTCATCTCCACTGAAAGCGCTCAGGTGTCTTAAAGAAAGTACTCAATGATTTTTGAAACCCAGCTTAGGAATGAAATCTCGTGTAACACGCTACATCAGATACGAGTGCCTAATTTCTTTATCTTAATGTATTACACTTTCCTATTGAGGACTAGACCAGGTTCAGCCTTGGGCTGCTATGAACTACCTTCTGGAGACACATCACCCTATAGGAAAGGTGCAGTAGTACCCTAAATGTGACGTCCCTGTACCTACTCTGTATAACTGTAGGGCTTCCTAATACCCAGAGATGGGCTGATTGAAGTCCACAGTGCAGTTCACATGTAGCTGCGGCGATGACAGTGCAGAAGGTGGGCTTTTTCAAGACTGATTCATCAGTTATTTTCATGCATCCAAAATTCACATTGACAAGTTTTTATTAAGTTTTTACCCTTTGAGAAGCTGGGGATTTTTCTCCTTTGCAACCAGAGAAAGTATGTTAAAGTGAAGTCTAAACCTTCCCATCCCTATTGACCATTCCTATCACAAAACATGAAAACATCGTAAAGGGTGAGAAATATCTTCAGGAAGACCCCTTCCAAGCAGCTATCCCATCAGCTGTGCTGCAATTCCCTAAACACAGAGTGTGTTACCCAGTGTCTTGTACTACTTGTTTAGAAAGAAAAAACATTTTTATTAACTGTTTTGCTGATCTACAAAGCCAAGCTGCATTTGCATTATCATCAAAGACCAGGCTAGAGAGAGACACTGAGGGGAATGTGATAATATGTTATTTGCTAAAAATTCAGCAAGGTAAACTCTGACTAACAGCCATTAATTTAGAGCAGGTGTGGTCTACTAAACCTCTTTCACCACATTTCATTTCTGAACGTGAACCTTAACTTGTGCTCTGCTGTAAGAGCAAAAGTGCCCTTCATCTTTCCACAAGAAGTGCCCAGGAAGGAATACAGACTCCGACAGTGAAGGAAAATTTGGTAAGACAGGAGGGAAAATGCATTTCATGCAGCTGAATGGCAGGCTGACAGTTTTGGAGCATGATTAGAGGACCCACAGCTGCTTCTCCTGCCTCTGCTGCTTTTTTGTTTATTTTTTTTAAAACTCTTCTTCACTCAGACCTTGTCACCTTGCTTGAGATTCGTAGTTAATACTGATACCGTTTCGCACAGGTTTCGTGCAATGCACACAAGAAAGAGACCGTTCGTTTTCCACACGTCCCTGTCTTGCCTCTGTAGGCAGAGGAGCAGCAGTGTGACAGACTGGGTGTCCCTGGCAGCCCGCTGCTCACTCTCTCTCACAGTGACACTCCATAACACCCCCTTTTTCCTTAGGAAAGGGGAATTCTTGCTTCATCCTCCTGACAGTGGTTAGCTTAGCCCCCGGGATCATGGCTACGGGCTGGTACTACACAGGTATTATTCTTACATGTTAGGAAAGAATAATAATTCATTTATAGAAATGTCTAAATCTTTCCTGATGCAGAAGATTATTTTCATTTACTAGTGGGTTGCACTGAATGCAAAGTTTTGCCAGGGGAAAGGATATAAAATACTACTATAGGACTTCAGGGCTAGTCAGTATTCTGAACTCGGTAAAGTCTGTTTCTGCCTATTGATGGCACACGATAAAAACTCGCACCAAAGAGCTATCGTGGATATACCACAGTCTTTGCCAGCTTTAGGTTTGGGACTTTTAGGAGGAAGCTTGCTTACAGTATAAAAAGGCAGCAAATCTCCTACTCCTTTGAAATTCAATTGTATCAACTTCCTTTAAAGAGCATAAGCCATAATTTTAAAGCGTTGTGTCTGAATGATTTAGAAAATTCATCCAACAAGCTTGCTGAAATCATTCTGTGGACAGGAATTTTGTATATGCAACAGAAGTACATTTCTGATACATTGAATATTTTCTGAATGCCCATTTCTAGTAGAAAATTAAAAAAAAAACACAGCAAAACTTTCAAAGAGGACATCAAGGGCCAAATACCAATCCCCTGAAAGCACAGCAATTCTCCCACAGATATCAACAGGACGAGAATTTGGCCTTATACGAAATGTATTTCACACTTCCAACAGCTCGGGAACATTATCTATATTCGGTGAGACAGAGCTGTGAATACACTTCAGTACCACAGTTTGCATGAAATCATCAGCCAAAATTAACTAACAAGACTGTGAAAGAAAGTGAACATGTGTCCAGCTGCTTACTCTTTCCATTTGAACTTTACTTGGTGCATTCTCTTCAGTCAAATCAATTAATCAAGCACTGTAATTTGAACTGCAGGAAAACGTATGGGGAGAATTTATACACGGGGTGTCTGCTATCAGAAAGGGCCATTCACGAAATGAGTCTTGCTGAACCCATCTCTGTAATTCTTAAAAACCAGGGTGTGTGATGATGATTTAGTAAACATCTGTGACTCGGTGTCTAAAGCATGGTTATGACAGCCTCTGGGAGAAGTGTTACTAACTGCGCTGCCTCAAGTATTTTCCTGGCCAAAAGATCACATGCTGAGTCAAACACCATGGGAAAAATTAATGATCCTCCATGCTTCCATGGCTTTTCCTTCGCAGTCCTAGCCCACTGGTTTGTACACGTAATTGTTACAATTTTGTTTACCAGCGGCTTTAAAAGCTCACGTTAGACAACCCAAGTCTAACAGTATGTTAGAGCTGCAGAAGCAGAGCATGGAGCGCATTCAGGTTTCATAGTGTTCATAGGAGGCGCGGGAGTTTGTCACCATGCCAATAACATCTCCTCGCTCCCTGACACGGGCTCAGCACCACTTCGGCATAAAACAAACTGTGTATCCTTCTCTAGAGACTGATTACCAGGTGAGGACAGTCAAATCACATATTGTCTTAATCACTCCCGCTCTTTTGCCCTGGCATATGATCTGCTGCCCCGGGTGTCTGCGGGACAGCATGGGGCTCTCTTTGCCAGCAACATCTGGCCAGGTACATCTGCATGTCAAACTAGTGCAAGGAAAAAACCTCCCATTTCAAAAGTATCCACAAGCAGACCCCTTCGTAGTCTCTGTTCAGCTTGTACCACTGCGGAGATGAGGATCTCTTTTATGCTCCTGACCCATACACAAGCAAAAGGGAAAAAACTACATCATCTAATAAATGTTAAGGCTAACATTAGATACTACAGGTAAGAACACTTCAGGGTTCAGAAAGACTAAGCTTTTAAGTGAATGAAAGTGCATCTCAGGATAAATATGTAATAAGAATGCTTATGTACAATCTCTAATTTGATTTTAAAAATCATAATAGATATTTTACTAGAAGGCCATGGTAGGAGTATTTTCTCCTACAAGATATTACACATGCAGGTCAGCATGCTATATACAGTAACACTGAAAAAACCACTGTCTGGGGCTTTGCACAAGTCACACATGGCAATGACAGACTCTGCAGTGTTGTCATACAAGCCGCAGTGAATCTCAAGATTGCTTACAGCTATGCAGCTCTAAGTGTGACTTGTCAAGCACCATGCTAATAAACAGAAGAAAAGTCAGCACAATCTTGCCCATTGCGAAGAGCAAGGTGCCATGTTCTCGACGATGCTTTCAGGAAACTCTGCTGGTGCTATTTCGCACAGCAGTGCTGAGCCTGCTTCTCCGTGCTTGGCGATAAGCAACACAACCTAAAATCTGCAACCACAAAAATAGTTACCTGAAGTAGCTAAGAAGCAGGAAGGATGAAATCCATATATTTGCAGTCATTACAGTTAATCTTATTTGTCAGTTGAAGAAAGTAAACTTAGATTAAAATACTGTATGGAAAAGAGTAGACTATTTTAGGTATAGATCAATTCAACTGTTCTATAACATGCAGGACTGGCAAAGCCTGGTTTCCTACAAATTTGTGCTCTACATCTTCTTTAGTGATCCCCAGACTCATCTTTGTCCCCCAACATCTCTTCCCTTTCAAAAGCCGTAGCTGTCAAGTGGGCAAGTGACACGTGTATTGTGGCTGGACAGAACCAGCTCCGTCCGTCGATGAGAGTAACTACCTCTCATAATGGGTAAGCAGTTACCACTGCATCTTTTTAAGAGGGGCGTGGAAATATAATGCTAATTTTGCATTTCATTCCCTTAATTGTTACTCACAGATTCATAAAGCTTGTGCAAGCATCGTCTCAGAGATCTTCAGCTCTTTGTCAGCTTGGGTCAAAATGGGCCAATGGGTGCAAAAATGTATGTGGGAGGTGGAAACAAAGGGAGCTGGCAAGGACAGGCGAGTGCCACTCTTCTGAAAAAAAGAAGCCTTAAAAAGCAAAAAAAGAACGAAAGCCTTGGCAATGAGGCACACTGTATTTGTATATAGGACTCTAACATACGAACTCAGCCTTCTGCAAGTTATACAAGAAAGTAGTGTGATGGTCTTGTTGTGATCCTTCTTGGATATTTGCCTGTAACATAACAACCCCATACAGTTTGGCACATGTTTACATGCCACTCTTTATACAGGAGAGTGAGACTGAGGCAGAACAAGCTTCCCCGGCAGGACAAGGCAGGGAAAGACAAAAGTGCAGTGCCCAACTGCGCTTGCTCCCTGCTTTTTCTTGCAAGCAGAAACTTGCACAATTTATGAAAAGGTGAGACAACCGTGCTTGTTTCTCAAGCTGTCACTTGCACATTTATACTAAGACTGCCCTTATACTGTGTGAAAAAAGTGTTATCTGAATAACCACGTAAGAGGCTAGATTCACTGGTATGCTACAACTGGCTTGCTGCAACTGTTTGCAGCGCTCAGATGATGCAAAGCAGCTGCAAACCTGACTTACTTGGAGTGTTAAAACTGAGTTTATGGCTAGGCCGCATTACCAGAGCTAAGCTGCTGGAGCTTACCAGCTAATCTTTCCCTGTTTTTCTTTTGAATTTATGCCCAATTGTTTCTTGTTTTATTATCGTTGTCCAGTACAAACAGTCCTCCTCCCTTTCCTATATCTGATTTTCTCAAAAATTCAAACACTTTCTTCCCCCTCTCTCAGTCGGTTATTTTCAGACAGCTCTTATTTACTTACCTTGGGAAATCATTCCTTTATTTTCCCAGATCAGTTGACTTTTTGTCATTATTATTATTAAACTTAGTCCTTTTTAGGCAAACTCCCAGTAACTCAGTACCAATTTACAGAGATGAAGATCAAGTAAAAATAACAAGACTAAATATACTTAACTTTTAATTCATTAGTTGAGTCTGTAGCAGCATACTGCAACTCCAGTGTATAAAACTACTTGTGATCTAAAAAAAAAAAAAAAAAAAAAAATTTTTAAAAAAAGTTGATGAAGCAGGAGTACTCAAACCTCAAACCAAACTTTGGGGGGGGTGGGGTGGGGGGTGTATTCATGCTTGTAAAAAAGTTTTTTCATTCTTAAATGATCGAAGTGAAGGCATCCTGTATTTTAGAACATAACTGTCCTAATATGTTATTCATGCTTGTGTAAGTGAAAAAAGTTTTTTCATTCTTAAATGATCGAAGTGAAGGCATCCTGTATTTTAGAACATAACTGTATCCTAATATGTACCAGAACATATATTCTTGTGTTTACTAGAGTGCCAGGACTCCTCTCAGCAGGTATTAAAAAGCTAACAAGAGCTATGGGGTTTTACTTGGAAATCTCTTAAGGCTCTTTTTTTTTTTTTAAACAAGTTATTTTTGTTTCTTTACATCATGAGTGAAAAAGACCTCTTTCTTCTTATGAAGTTTCAAGTTGTGTAGGAATCCTATATCTACTAGCCATGCATAACCACAGGAGGGTGGATGGTTAATTAGCTTCACTTCAGCTTTGAACAGCCAATGTTTAAACTGTCTCTCACATCAATAAGATGGTTGCCACGATGATCATTAGCAGCACACTACAACAGAAAGCTTTCCAGCATTCCTGTTGACCTAATTCTTCATTTTTCACAGACTGTCATCAAAACCACAGTGAATGCAGAATGACTGAGCATTGTCATTTCCACCAATTGCTTTCTCATTTTAGTACAGTTTGATCTCTTTTCTTTGCCAGGTGCTCAAAGGGGAAAAAAGAGCTTGATTCTTTTGAGAGAAACCAGATCAACAGCATGAAGTCTTCATTTATGGACCATGAATGTGGCAGCAGAGCAAGCTATCCCAAACTGCTGCTCCAAAATGCATTGGGCTTCTCCTACAAGGAAATGCTTCTTGAGTTGAAAGGTTACTTCAGATTTCCCTAGCCGATATTCAGCCTGTGATGTGCAGTTCTGGCACCCTGAAAGCAACTGGTATTTTGCTGTTGACCAGAAGAGCCCAGGGTTTTGCCACTGACTCTGCCACACGTGTCAAAGTTACCCTACAGTGATAAATGATTTTTTTAAAATAGATTAAGTAAGTTCTCCGTTTCTGGCATCAGGCTGAGGTTAACAGTTTCTCTGTGAAAAATAATTGTTACCAGTGAACTGACCTGAGTAACCTCTTGAACCTATAACCTACTGAAAAGATGAAAGTTTTTTTTTTCCTTTCTTTTTTACATACTGAAACCAGTTAACAAAGGTGACTAATACTGTTAGAGGTACACATTAGAGAAAAAGCTAGTATTTAAAGAGCAAGATTAAGGAAGTAAGGCTAAACTCATATATGGTCTTTTTTTTTTCCCCCGCGGGTTATACTACACTTTCTCATCTAATATAAGCTCTCACCTCTTACCCTTGTTTTTTCTCATTCATTCCTTTGCAAAGGAGAATAATTTATTGTCCTTTCTTCTTTCTGTGTGCAGCTTTTTACACCTTTACAGCCTCTTTGGTGGTATTTCCTTCTTCCTCTAAGTCCTGACACATAACTTAGTCTTTTAGAAAGTCCAAAAATCAAACTCTTCCAGTCATTACAAAGAGGACACTACCCATCTGAAAAAAAAAAAAAATCACACAACTTAGGAGAGCTGAACAACCCGATTTTACTCAAGAATGGTAACTCATCCCTCCCACTTAGTACAGACTCAGTAGATTTTTCTAGTGTATAACACAGATGCTACCTAAATAATAAGTTGTAGACACAGATAACATAAAACATTGCCATCGTTAGCAATGGGCTTACAGATAAGTAGTTAGCAGCATAACTTCAACTCCTCTATTGTTGTGGGAAGAGCACCTACACACAGCTGGCTTCATATTTGCTGCTAAGACCTGCCTAAGTCTACAGTGTTTGGCTCAGCATTTGCTGCTAATTTTAAACTGGAATGAAATAAAATTAACAATTACCTGTGCAATACACTGAGATTATCCTTGAATTGTATTTTAATGAAATTATTTCAAACACTAGTATCAGCAGAAAGGGCTGCCTCAGTACAGTGTTCTTTTCTGTTCTTGTATGATAAACTGTGTAACACGCATTTGTACATAAATGGATGTTAAAGATGTTTTCCATCCATGGGCTTACATAATTATGTACATAAGATACTGGCAAAAACCTCAGTAAAAAATAAACTCAGACACTTTTTCTTGAGAGCCTAGGCATGGAAGCCTTACTGGTAAACCACAAATTGCTAATGCTATGCTAGAGAAATATTGGAAGTATTTAAGACAGTAGCAGCTATACCTGATAGTGTTCCTTTGCGTGTGTACCAGCCATCTGCAGAAGCTGCTTTGTGTTTTACAGACTTCTTTCTGCTCTACTCAATTTTGGCATGTCAGGGAGATAAGGTGCAGGCCTGTTCTGTCTACCAAACCCAGTTAACTGTTAACATTTTATGCATTAAAAAGGAAAAAAGGGCTTTCACGGCAGTCTACCTAGTCAAGAATTTTGTTGATGCTATTTCAATTCCTTAAACACACGCATGAACTTATGAAAATTCCTTGCCCAAACTGATAGAAACATGACTTTCAAGATACAGTTAGCATCTTATTTGATTATTGAAAGACCCCTGGATACACATGCATAATTTCACTTACTTTTTTTTCTTTAGTACTCCATTTTTGAGTGTTTTATCAAGATCTTGCTTCCCTCGTGAGGTTAGATGTTGTTGAAGTCTATTACTCCTCACAGCTTGCAATTCATCAGTGCATTCCCTTCCAGTGATACTATTTTGGAACAGACCCTTTACCTGCTTGTTTAATCCACATTTATCTTCCCACCTTATTACCCTTCCCCCCAAAAAAGCAAGCAGTGCAAACTGAAAGAATCAGTAATATGAATTTACATATTTTGGTAGCATCAGAAGTGGTGCAACATGTGCAGAGTGACATCATCTTCCTCCCTAGCATCAATCTGAAGAACTTGGCACATTTTTCTGGTGTGCTGTGTTGCAAAATCTACTTGTACAGCCTACAAGGGGAAAGTATACTATAAGGGAAAACATAAGCAAAGATTGCACTGAAAATGACATGTGAGGCTCTGCTGAAACTAGCCAATAATAAGATAACTTTGAAAAAAAGGCAGTGGGTAGGATAGACTCAACCTCTAAAGAGTTTAATAAGTTGTCTAGCCCCGTTTCTGCTGTCAGTTACTCTGGTGTATATGGGGGATCAACGCTTTGAACATCGTGGAGCTAACTCCAGATTTATACCTTGTGTAACAGAGAGCAGAATGCAACACAACAAATATGTGGAAAGGAAGGGATATTGCCTTTCTTATCCAATGTTATTTCAAAGTTTATGCTTGCGACTCCACAGAAGTCCATTAAAAACCTCTAAAAATCACAGTCCTCGCTTTAGGACTGCAATAGTTGACTTCAGTTATATTGTAAATAAAGAGCCTTGAACAGTAAATCTCTTCATAATCAATGGCTTTGGTATATGCCCAAACAAAACCTCCCGACACCTACTTAAGTTCAACTGTAATTTTTCCAACACATCCCTTCCCCCACTCTACACTTTTGGCTGGTGATAACGTAGCAGTCACACTGCTTGCCTTATCATGCAGCCAGTTGTCTCCTCCAAACCCCAGCAGCAGTCTCAGCATTACAAATGCTTCACTCGTCTTTCACAAAAGTCAGCAAGCCTGCTGCAGCTTTTGAAATTAAGCAAGACAGTAGATACTGTTAAAATTACCACGTGCAAAGAATAAATTCAGGGAGAAACTTCAGTCATGAATGCATAGAGCATCCATACTTTGCATGAAAGGTTACCAAGAGCATCTTTTCTGGACTACACACTCTGACCTTCTGAGAAAGATAAGGAGGTCCTTTGAAATTGGGCTGAGGAGTGCACAAAAAGTTAGAAGATCAGTTTTTTCCCCCTGGAATTTCAACACAGGAAAGGGTATTTTTCTGAGACCGGAACCACAGAAATACACAAACAAGAGATGTCAGTGATGCAAGGTGGCAGGAAAATATCAACATTTTCTGTGCACTTCTTTTTTCCCTTACTGGAATTGCTAGTTAATATTTGCAAAATGTTTCTTCCTTGCAACAAGCGCCCAGTTGAGACATGGATATTTACATGGGCAGGAATTTTGAATTAAAATGATTCTACGAGACCAATAGTTTTGTATAGATGCGCAAATACCATTAGGAACGTAAGTCCACGCTTAAAAATTTATTTCAGCAACTTCATTAGTTTCTGGTATCATCATGTGTTTGGCAGTAAACAGAGAACCACAGCAAAGCCAATGACCTCATACAAATGGTTGGAAGTGTGAAAGTTGGACGACCAAATAGCTGTTATTGTAAATACAAGTTAAAATTTTTATGATATAGTTATGTGTAAGGGGAAACAGCCACTGCTTCAAAGGAGCAAAACCAAGCTAAGTAAGACCACACAAAGATTGGGGAAAATATTATGTTTATGTATAACTTGCTTTTATCATATATATCTGCTAAAAAACTAGTTAGCTAGCACTAACATTTACAACAATAAAATTTTCGAGAACTCAGTCATATTTTAAATGTAGATGCACATAGCTGTAGGTGGTCAATCTGCATTTGCTCACACAAGAATTTTGTGCCTTCATCACTTCCATGGATGTCTAAGGCCTCTCTGTGTTGATGATTATCTGCAGCTAATTAACACAATTCCAAAGTTTTGAGGACCCAGAAGTGAACAAGCCAATCTTCCTTGTGGTTTGCCTTGTCAAGATTTTTTACTTGAAAATTTAATTTTGTGATGTATTGGTAAATGTCTTTAAAAAAAAGTTGATGGGGTTGTTGTTACCATGTTACCAGGTGTTAACACCTGCTATTAAAAAGGAAAGAACTATGAAGGACATACCCACCTACTGCTTTATAGTTCCTTTATAACAAGAGCCTGGTTTATCTCAGCACAACTTTGGTACCCTGTTTGTAATTACAGTCACATCTCTGTGGGATTCATATAACAATACCAAGAAAACAAGTATCTGATAAACATCAGTTATGCCATTATTTGGCTCATTTGGACTACTGAACAGTCCCACCTTTTGTTAAGATTATTGATAACATTTATTTTTACTAAGTTTTTTCCAGATTTTGGCTAGTTCATAATTCTGGCAATATTGTCACCTGCATTACAACAAAAAGGACTTTAACCGGAATGAATCAGCAGGGCCCAACAGTATAACAAAACTTTGCACTATAAGCACAACCCCTTGCTACTCCGAGGGTATATCTAACCCTCCCTAGGGGTTCCCAGGTTTCAAAGAGATGAGGCATATGGGGAGACACCTGAGTGTGGAGGAAGGAAATGGTACCTTAGCTCCTGTGGTTTTTAGCTCAGGAGATCCAACCCCTACTGGTTAGTGGAAAAAAAAAA
>NW_008794665.1:9327464-9400433 GCF_000699145.1 Aptenodytes forsteri | reverse complement strand
GTTAGTGGAAAAAAAACACCCCTGTTCTTTCCCCCCCCGCCCCACATATGGCAAAAACCTCGTTTTCAGTAGTTTTACTCTCCCTCTCCCCACCCAAAACATTGTGTGTGTGATTTAAACAGCTGGGGAAACTTTTGCCTATTATTCATAACAAATAGGCCAGCTCAGCTGCCAAAAGATTTTCATTTCCTTGAAAGGAATTTCTGTACAAAAATATTATACCACAGTGTGGATCAGAGGATGGGGAGGAAAATGACAACAAAGATCATTGGAAATGACACTGAAATAGAGAAACCTATAATTATTAATGACAAATAGCACACGTTGAATCCTCCTCCACATGATTTGCAAGGTGTTTAGGAGCTATAGCTAGGGATAGAAAGGTATATAGGAACTTAAAGTTGCATTTCACATAAATTGTCTTCTGCACAGTGATGTGAATGAGCACAAATGCTTCAGCAGTCCAGTGCTATTCCCTATTAGACATTAAGATAGAAGGCTAAAAAAGCATACGCTATACAGTAGTTGTTCCTTCTTTCCCTCTTCACACTTGACAACAAAACTCTGCTTTCAGGTGGATGTTTCTGAGCATCAGAGATCTGGTTTAAATGCTGCCTTGAGAACGTTACTGCAACGTGACCCAATTTTGTTAGATATGTTTTTGCTCATTTTTGTCATGTACTCTCCTACCTTTTAAAAAAACAACCAAACACCACCATGGGATTTTCACAGATTTATCTCAAACTATAATTTCTATGGTACAAGTTAGATATCTATTTCATGTAACACTACATAAGGTTTTCCACAGTGACATATGCTTTCAGTGAATTAAAAGCAGCTTCTGTGGTGCAGTAGAAGCCCTGCCTGAAACACAGGCAAACACCTGAAACATGAAAAAAAGTTCAAACAGTAATAAAAAGATCCGTTAACATCAGCTAATAATACACTGAGGTATCGAGTAATACATCAAGTCATAAGAAGAATAAACAGAGATTAAGCATAGTCTTTAAGCCTAACGACATCACGCCTCAAATTATAATGCAGATAAACAAACACCAGAACTCAATCACGGGCTACTTTATCATTCCTTAAACCGTAATAAACAAAATATTCCTTGTGTGGAGCAAGGCAGGCAGCAGGGATTCCAGGCACAGGCTTTCAGATGTCTCAACAAGAAAGTTTTATTCTACACAAGCCAGCATACTAGGGGTTTTTTGTTGTTATGAGATACCTCTTTTCATTTACCTTTTCTAAATATTTGTTTATTGATGTAGAAGACTTGAGCAACATATGACCACTCAAGCGGCAGAATATTGGCAATAATCACATATTATGCTTTATTCCCTGAATAGGGCCCCACAGTTTTCAGTGTTCGATAAGGAACGTCACTGCTATTAAAATAATTGTGTGTATTCAAAGTATTTTGTTTCTATGCACTATTAAATCTTTCGGCTGTGCATGAAGCCGTTACAGAGCAATGTACAGCTGATTCAAGGGAGGGATCGAGCAGTTCTGCCCTTGATGTCAAAGCAAGGACGCTTACCTAATAGTTTCCACAGTAATGTGCACATGGGAAAAATGTTCATCCCTTTACAAAGTCTGCAAGGCACCAACTAGCTCACATAGCAAGAACATCACTGTAGGCCAAATTGAGGAAAAAATGTCTCTGATAAGAGAGGAGAGGCCACTACTGCCCTCTTAGCTGTGCAGATTCAGGGTTAAAGACTGAATGTGGGCCAGTGCGAGCTCCTGCGTGAGTTAACAAACTGACCTAACAGATATGAAACTGGTTGAGTAATGAAACCTAAAGGTTAAAAAAAAGTAGCAGAAGGCAGGCACTTCCAGTTAACAGCTATTTCTTTTCAGGGCTGTCATCTGAACTCTAGGAACTCACAAAGAGATTTAGGCACAAATGCAGTGAGTAATATTATATATAATTTTGTGCAACAGCTAAGGGATGTTTCCTCATCTATCAGCTTCCATGCCAATTTGAAACATTTACAGTGTCAGCCCAAATGAGCGCTGGGGAAAGCACACTTTCAACCATTGCAAATTGGCTTTGAAGAGTCAGCTTTTTGAATGACCTCCCTTTAAAGTCCATCTCCACCCAACTTCTGAGCTTTAGTGAGCACCAGGAGTCAGCCTCCGCAAGCAGTCTGCTTTCCCAGGCAGGGAAATTCATACTTTATTCCATTTTGCTTCCATGAACTTTCAAAGAAGGAGATCCCTGCAAGTGTCTCAAACTGTGCCACTGTTTTCCTTCCAATCCTCCCCTTTGCCTTAATGGCAATAGAAAAACTTAAGCCAGGCTACCCATGGATGAAATCTGCTTTATTTTACTGACCTGTGTCATCTTCTAGCTGACTGCCCATCCTTTCTTTGTACTTATGAAGGGGCTGCCTTATCCTGCTGGCAACAAACACTTAAGAAACCTCCAAAACAACAAATGAAGCCCAGAAGGTTTAGCAGTTTGATTTCATAGATGGAAATTGGGACCAGTATACAAGTTACTTTCAATTTGTTTGTAGATATTACACGTGAACACGGGAGTAAAAAAAAAAGAGTAAAACGTGTTTTTAGACACATTTGAGAACGGTGCTTCAAACAGAATTGCAGCTTTGCTACCCAGGCAGCTGCACGTCTTCCAGTAATTAAATGTTAATACAGTATTTATGACAGATATTGAATTAAAGAAAACAACCAAACTTTATTCATTCTCCAACAAGCAGCTGGTTCTAGACACTCGAGTCCTGGGTTTGACTTTGGAAAGATACCTGTGCAAGAATACCAGATGTAGCATTTTTTGAAAGATGCACAGTTGGAAATAGGAATAATTGTAGGGAAAACTTCTCCTTAGAAGTGCCAGAACAATGTTTTAGGCAGTTTGCCAGCATTATGACCACAAAGTAGTGAGCATGGCTTTTGATTACTTAACTAATAATGAACACACTCAGCATATTCAAATTGCCTTAATGAACACAAGATGATCACCTTTGCTTCTCCAGAAAAAGCACACAGAGAGCTTATGGCTTTTAAATAAATGGCCTTAATTTGAATATTGAGGAAAAAATAACTCCTGCTAAGAGTTTCATAACATACATGCAGCTTTTATTCATATTAGAAAAATATTTTTCTAGAGTTATAGACCATATTTGGCTCCTATGCACACATACCAAGAGACTGTAAAGGACTGCTGCTGCTTCTCCAGCTCTGCTGTGCAATAGTTCAGGAGTCCTATTTGAAAAGACCATCTCTTGGTGATTGCAGTTTCAAATTGACACAGGTCCATGAAACAGCATTGATAATTTGTAAGTCTGCTTTAAAAGCCAGGTCCCATTTAACACACCCTTTTCTGTGTTTGACTGTCAAATATCTTTGCTTTTTGTTGTTTCTTAGCCTGGAGTTAACTATGACATTAACCTATGTGCAATAATTGCCCAACACCTCACAAATGGAGCTTCAGATTTTTCTTGCAAAAGTTCATCTCCAGCTGAATATGTGTAAATTAAGGCACCCAGGAACGTGTCCAGGCACTGAACTGAGATACGATTCTGCTGCAATGGCCCTGGCGCACACTTGGCTTGCACCAAGATCCTCTTCTCCCTTGCAGTTCCCAGACATGAGCAGAGGGTTAACACACACCCTCTTCGCTTCCAGAGGACTGTGGTCACCCCATCACATTTAAAGCCCTTAGAGTAACCTTTTTTCTATGACTCTGTCAAATCAAGGTATGAACATTTTTATAACTTCAGCACCCAACGCATCCTATAACACTGAGTTTCATGATTTAATCATAAACCGTGATTTACCATTGATAAAACACCCATTCCCGGTAGCTGTTTTAAACTTGCTGCTTAGTGCTTTCATAAGTAGTACACCCTAGTTCATACAGTACAAGGGATACTACTGCTCTTTATCCAACTTACTCACAATCCATGGTTGTCCTGGCTTCTGTGAACATCTTTCCCAATTTGTATCTTCTAAATTGAAAAACGCAAATCAGCTAAGCCTCTTCAGAGATTGTTCTGTACCGCTCATCATTTAGTCTCATTCTTCATTTGCTTTCTTTCCCATCTCATGAAAGTATTTTCCCTTTGGTCTCATCACAACTTAACTTCCTTTAGTGTTTTGTGGGGTTTTTTGGTTTTGTTTTTTCCCTTCCAGTGACTGTATAAGCAGGCTCCCCCCCCACCCTTCAGTAACTAGAACAGTGCTTCATTTACTAGGACCTGTAAACTTTCCCCAACTCAGGCCTGGAGGCAGGTGCTCGCTGAATCGTGTCCCCCTGCCTTGGCAAGATTGGTGTTTGTTTGCGTTTGCTTTCCATGAAAGGAAACCAAAGTGTAGGGGCCGGAGAGGTGTGAGGGTGGTCGCCAGCCCAGATCACGAGGAGGTACACCTGCCAGTTACAGCCTGTGGCAGCCACCGTCGCTGATGGTTTCCAAAAAACTCCAGGGGACTGGAGTTCATTGTTTCCCTCCTCCGCAGGAGCAACGCTGACTATCATTGTATCACATTCAAAGGTGATCACTAGTTTCCTTATTATACCTGTACCAGATTTTTTTACTGGTGAAGTCAGACTTAAACACCTGCCACCCCCCAGGTGGTGCCTGAACCCTTTCCTGAAGGCTTGAGCTGCACTCACCACCCTCCCCTCCCCTGCTCTGGAGGCAGGCATCAATAGCCACGGTTCACAGCTCAACAAGTTTGTGCCAAACCCCTTTAAACTCTGGGTAAGCGATGTCAGGTCCTGGTGCTTTGTAACACCCATTTTACAAATTTGGTCCAAAATCCCTCACTTCAACTTGAGGTGGTACCTCTGGCATGTTCCCCATGATGCAAAGCCTCAAGATCACAGCATCATGAAACATCTCCAGAGCAAGTCCTACCCACGGGCAGATCATCAACTCACCTTTCTTTACTGTGGCCTTTCCACTCTTAAATGCTTTTTGCTCTTCAGCTATTGATCAGTCTTACAGATTGCTCTGCAGGTTTGTGTGTCACTGGGTTTGGAGTAACTTACTATTAGTAACATTCAGTCACTTGGCAATTTCTTTAGTCTTGACCTACTTGCCCACAGACTAGCATTTTAATTTTATATAATTAAGGCTTCCCTGTATTTTTCTCTTTTGGACATGCCTTCTACAGTTTAAGGAGTATCTTTTCACCTGTAATAGATTCCTATGAGGATAGTGTGATTACTGTTCCCAGTTATTCTCCTGGATTAAAAAACAACACTACCACTCATTTTCTGATTGATACTGTGGCTTATACCATTGAACAGAAGCTGAGTCACATGGAGGTCTGTAGAATCAAAGTGCAGATCACTGATGAGGACTGATGCAGATATTAATGTGTCTGCAGCTTCTAAACGGGACAAAAATACCCTTCTATATGGACCAAGCTTCCTTAAAAGCATATAGGTTGGGGGTTTTTTTTGCTGAATAGTGGCCTAATTATTGACCTCCCTGCCTTGACAGAACAAGACAATACATTTTTCTAAGTTTAACTGTAAAAGCTCAACGATGTGTAAAACGAGCCATGAGTAAGATTATTAGATGCTATCAGCTTTTCAAAGTGGGTGTGTGACAAGATCTGATAATGCGTTGAGGATCAATGCATCTGTCCTTCTTGCATCTCTGCTCTCCTGGAGAGAAAGCAACTGTCAGACCTAGTGAAGAGATCACAGTTGCTGAGCAACAGTAACAACACAAGTATGCTCCTGGCTTTGGCTTGGCAGCAGAAAAAAAAAATAATCTATTGAAATGATAACCACCGATAGAAGAGAAAAGAAGCCACATCACACAAACTGTGTTAACACCGAAATATCTATAGCAGAAATCCTGCTATAGATACAACAGTCGCATGGTAAAGCGTATTCAAAGAACAAATATCACTAGTATGGAAAACATGAAATAAAGTGTTGTGAGTAAATGAGGAGAGATTAATCTGAGTTCTGTGAAATTATCCACAGAAATTACTACATTACATAGAAATTATAACATGACCCAGCAGAATGCCATAGAAAGATTCTTCTATGAAGTATATTGGATGTTTTAAATAACCCATAAAAAGATTATAATTTGTATTGGATTATATAAGGCTTTTTCCTAAAGGATCAGTTGCCACTTTGAGTTAAGCACACTAGACTTAATTTAATCAAGCCACAGGAGCTTGAAACCCTCTGGACTAATAGCTAATTCACATTATTTGTCATCTTTATTTCGGGCGATTGCTTGCCGTTTTGTAATTTGTGAATTGCAGGCTGATGGACACAAGCCTCCTGGAGTTTTCCTCGGTGTTGCTTAACAAATTCAAAGAGCAGGACTCATTGGCCAAATCTCCATATGCAAACCAAACACGTGAAAATTAAATGATCTAATGTAACAAAGGAACAAAATGAAATTATTTCTTCCAGTATTCTTTGTTTGTCTATCCTTAACCACTACCTTAGAGAAGTGTAAATTAGAAGTTGAAATGATTTATTTCAAAAATTAAATCGAGCACACGGCTACTTTTTCATTTCTTTGTGTACTTTCGCTTCCTGCTTTCTCCCCTTCTCCTTGAAAGAGCTATTTCAACAAGAGCAAGTAAATGTCTATAATTGCAAAAGAAAATGTTAATATAACATTTACACAGCTCAACAGCTTCAAAGCTGTTTCACTGAATGAATACGCCTAAAAAGAGACTTACACAGAGGGCAAAACCCCACCAAATTGCTACTTCAGTGGGAAATTTTGCAGTGAAACCTTCAATGCAGAAACAAAAAAGAAAGGGGGTGAAAAAAAAAAAAAAAGTCTCATCTTCTACCTAATTCAAACCATTTAGGAGCTCTGTGCCTAAGCCAAGGATTACCAGTGATACCATCTCCTTCAGTATGCTGTGCCTAAAGAAAGCATCCCTCTTATTAAAAAGAGAAAAAAGTTTAAAGCCAAATAATTCAGGCTTGCATAAATCTTTAATAGGAGCTACCCTCCCAGGATTGGCTGCACTTTCTTTTCTCTGCCCAAGGGAAACACAATATGTCTTAGAAAAGAATAATAGTAACTCCATCTTGTGTGTTATATGATATCTTCCAGTAATCCAGAGGATTTTGCCTTTGCCTGTCATAAACAAAAGGCCACCCATACATAATGTGTCCAGGCTTTATCAGACTCCTCACCTTTGCAGGTGACACTCAGGAGATGGACGGGGAATACTTAGCCCACCAGTCGCTGCAGGCAACTTTACTCTCATGGCAATTTAGAAATGGGGTAAAAAAAAACCCCCAACCCAAGAAAAAAGCACAGATTCTCCCCTTGTAAGAACAAAGCATTATTTGCACCCTGCAGTTGTCCTGATTTTCTAGAGATCTATTTAAAAGTTATGCTACTGGGTCAAAAACACGTTTTCATGCTGTTGTGTTGAGGTTTTGGGTTTTTTTGTTTGTACTGATAAAGTTAGTTCCCTCTTAAAAACCTCACTCTCTACAAATTATACGTACAAACTAGGGAATAAAAGAACAGTTTAGACAGCAATTTAAGACCTCAAGATTGGCACTTCGCAGTTAAGTAGTTGTATTTCAAATTAATAACAAATAATAAACCCCTATTCTCCTACCGCAAAGAAAATACCCGAGGCGCTAAACAAACATCCGTAACACAGTTCAGTCATGAAAATGGTAAGAAATATTGTGAAATCCAACAAAGCATCAGTGTCCAAAACAAGCAGAAAAATAAGGGGGGGAGGTATAGCTTTTGAAAGGGTGGGGGTGGCAGCAGGAGGAGTGGAGCAGCCCCCAGCTGTGCCACCCGGCAGCACCCACAGCTGGAGCTTGGCCAGGATCCCCCACACCGCAGGCTTTGCAAACCTCAGGTTTTCCAGCCAAAAAACCAAAATGCTCCTTTGGAAGGAGGGGGTTGAAATAGCGCTGGGGCAGACCTGGTCTGATGACAGAGCTGCAATGGCAAGCAGGGGCACTGGTTCCTGCAGTGGATGGGACCTGCTAGGGAGGGATGCTATCGGACCATCCTCTGGGCTGCAGGGACACATGTGGCCAGATTATAGCATAGAGGAGTCCTTGAGAATTTTTTAAAATCAATTTGTGTACATATGCTAAATAGTAATTGGTGTGAAATGAGGCTTCATGGGTCTTTTGTTGACTAGCATTGAATGACCTGTTAAATTTTCAGTGGCTGTACTGGCTATCAGATAGCAACTATGGAAATTGAGGCCCATCACCCCCAGCAGCTTACATGGCAAGTGCAACTGGGCATTAATTGGAATAGTCTTTCAGGCTGACGACAAGATAAAGCTTTAGCACAAGTAGTACTTGTAGCCCATGACAATAAATCATTTTGCTTTTTAACTAGGGGTGGATGGGTTCTGTCTTGTTTGACAAAAACATGAAGAAAAGTGATTCTCTACTGCAATCTCCAAAGGCTGAAGTGTGAGCTAAGTTACTAAAAGCTTCTAATATTTCCAGGAGAAAACGAGTATCAGAATTCAGTTTTGTTTGGTTAATAAATACTAACGATGCCACTAAAAACACAGAACAAATTTGGATTGGACTAAGTATATTATTTCACACATTGCTCATAGAATTGTTTTTAAACATATACTCTCTCTACAGTGCACAGAGATTTCTCTGGGATATTGCATCTGTTGTAAACACACACATCTCAAGCAAATGTCTCTCAGGGTAGCAAATTGGAACGTAAAAATCACAAGTGTTTAGCATGCCAAAATGCTCCATGCTGCCGGAAGGATGCTTGTAAAGGCATCACCACCCTATAGTGATAGACAGTAAGAGCGCAGTCAAATCTATCACACTGCCTCCCACCACTGCCCTTTTCCCCATACTCTGCCCCTACCCTTGCACTACAGCCTCTCCCAAACACACTCCTTCTGCCCATACTCAGACCCCTGCACTTAAAGTATTTGGCACATCCCGAGCTGCAGCTGGCAGAGGGAACACAGCAAGGCAGTGGTATGTGTGCAAATGCGGTTACAAAGCTGACTTTGTTCCATGGCAGTCCTCGAGCTTTAATCTAGTCAGATTTGTGCCAGCCGCCTTACTGGGCAAATATGTTGCTTAGTGAGTACTGTGAAACAGGCACCCAGAGCCGACCTTTACATCAGCTGTAAGATGGGTCTCCTAGGAGCCAGTTTTGTATTGTTGCATACAGGGTTTTTATGCTTGAACACTCTAAGATGTCAGGAGCATAAATAGGGCCATAATGGCTACCTGCCTATGAGTATACACATCTAGATGTGGGACTCGCAGCTACCAACATCCTCCTCTGGCTGGCTGTGATCCATTGCATTAGGCTTATAGTACATTATACTCCTATTAGCCACCAGGAACTGCATCTATCCACACTAAAATATTGCACTACTCAGTCTTGGGTTGAGAAATATTTACTTTTGAAAAAGCAAGTACAAATGTAAATTAATTTTTCTTTCATAATGTTTGGAATATCAAGTTTTGCATGGTTGGGGCTAATTCCATTAAAGAATTGAAGTATCACAGTACCAAGTGTGACCTGTAACTAACTGGTCACACTGAGAGTTATCAGGTTCTTGGTCCTCAAAGAGCCCGTAACTTGAGGCAAGCCTGCAGGCTGCCCAAACAGCCCTTGAGCTCTAGCCTATGCCTTGGACTGCTGCTTTAAAGAATTGTTTTTAATATTGGGCATAAGTGTATGCATCGGACTGTGCTGGTTGCTACTTGCAGGGAACCAAGTACATTTTGGCATCAAAGGCGCAGAGTTAGTTCTACTAGATCAGCAGAAAACATTTGTAGGACTTACCTCCTACGCTTCTTCTAACTCTTCTTTTTCCTCCCCCAAGTGACATGATGTGGCACTGCTTTGGGTCAGAGGAACCCACTCATTGTGAACCAAATAGAAGCATGCAAGTTCTGTCTTTGGCTTCAGAAGGGTCAAGAAAGTGATCAGTCACCAAAGTATCCCCCTTTGGTGATGGCTTAGGACATCTCTCCAAGTCAGCTGAGCGCTATATCAGAGGGCATAATTTTATCAGAATGTGGAAAGCAGACCTTTTGGGGAAAAAAAAAAAAAAGCAGCCTTACCACTTGAGCAGAAGGAAAAAGAAAAATCAAAGCAAATAACCTGAAGTTTTCTGTACTAACACGTTACTAACCCAAGTCTGCCAGAAATCTTCCACTTTGCCCAACCCTCTGATCTGCCCTTCTGCATTGCCCAAGTCCATGCCCTGATAATTCAACCCAACGTAACCAAAGACTGACACTGCCTTGTGAGGCAGACCTGCTGCCCTGTTTGTTATGTGCTGTTTGGCAGCTAACTCTTCACCTAAGACACACACTATTGCTTTTGTTCCCGGATCGATTGACTGAACCTTTTATAAACAGGAGTAGGGAACTCAAGATTGTCTTGCAAAGGTTCATGGCGTGAACCCTTGCATACATCCAGGGATATGCCACTCCACATGGACTTTCTTGCAAACAAAAACACTCACATAAATGCTTACAGAAAATGTTACTGAGGCGAGTTCATCACTTGCTATTTTTCTGCACTATTTATCTTGTTCTTGTATCAACTCCCATTTGTCACAAGAAACCTAGGAGGCACTGCAAGCTTTTCAAGGCCAACATGTATGGTGCTGGTTATGTGACAGGTACCCAGCAGACATTATCAGAATAGAAGAATATCAGAACACATGATTTTTCTTGTTTTAAAACCATTGTTGTATAATATAAGAGAAGCAGTTATATTTTCATCATATATAACATAGAACACTGGGGGATCAAACTGAAAAAGGTTGTTTATAATGCTTACTGTTCTCCATCTTTTTTTCCCCTCCCCATTAACTCCTAAGTTTCGTTGATGGTTTCCCCTGGATTTCAAGGGTCAGTTCAGTCAGTTCAGCCCGAGCACGTTCCAAGGTGCAGGCTGTGAGCTCCTTCATGAGGCAGCTGGGGTTTTCCTTATCTTGATCTAGTTTACCTAGCAGTCACACTAGAAGCAAAATGAGGATGATAGAGCCCTTCCATCTGAGGCAGCATTACTACCCTGTTGTACTACACTTACACTCTCCTGGTGCTGTGTTTTGAGGTTCAGTTCTCTCAAAGCTATGCCATAAGGGCAGCTACCTCCTTGGGAAGCTATTTTAGTAGGGTCTGTTTTCCTTCTCCTGGCTTTGGAAGAAGTTACAGTACAGGGCTGCGGTACATACTGCATCCTTTTTCTTCACAAAAAGTATCATTTTCATGGAACTGATAGAACTTTTTGTTTTGTTTCCTCTCAGGATCTTCACACACCTCCGGTTCCTCAGCAAGTTAACCATCACTTGCACATCACACAACCCTATGACTTCCAGGTAAAGACCTTTCTCCACTGCAAGGACCGATTCCTTTATGCAGCTTAGCTGCATCCATGGACGTTGTTCAGGATTTACCATACTACTGTAACCAACATTTATTCTTTTGATATTTTTTAACACCTTAGAATTTCCCATTTTGCTAACATTGAACAAAATCCCAAGACAGAATTTGGCCACTCTAGTTAAAACCGCAACCCCAGCAGGAGCTCTGAATCAGTCAGTGTTTTATTTACTCAGTAAGAGAAACTGTTTAGTGCAAGAAGAAACTAATTTCTTTTACCCATTTGCAAAGTCATAGCTCTAAAACTCATGGTAATCCATGACCAACCAAGTCCCTTAAACAATAAAAACTAAGCCATTAATTTTGAAACCACGTAAATGTAATACACCTATTAGATATTGTTAAACACTTTGGTTTATCACTTAATTGTGAAGGAAGTTCTGCTCAGCACAAATAATTTTAACTAAGTCCCACTTCCCATTATGCACTTGGCATGTCTCAAAATTTCAGCACTCAAGCCTGTCCATGCACATTTTTTCAGTTCTCTTTAGTCAATAGTATTAGAAGTTCCTTTACTCCACCCAGGGGTAGGTCCCAGCCTAGAAGAATACTCTCACTGCTGTAACACCTAAGTTTTAAATTTCTTTGCCAACACTTTTAGTGCTAATATTACTATTTCTAGCACTCCACTGGCTTTGATGTAGCTGGGCACAATTACTCTATAAAAAAATCTTTAAAAGCTTTCCTTAATTACATATTGCTACCCCACACAACATACACATGCCTATAAAGAAATTGTCTTAGCAGCCGGTATTACATTCACCCATCTTTGTAATACCACCTGAAGATACCCATCACAGCTCATCACCAATGAGCTGTGAATACATTGCTCTGTATTGCCTTTCCTTTTTTTGCATTTCTTTCCTGAGGACTGGGGTTTTGTCGAGTTTGCTGTGAACGTAGCTCTGCTATGCCTGCTGCACACCTGATTTGAAGGTGACCTGCCAGTTTTGCAATACCTTGGGTTTGCCAGCAGGCTTGCGATGCCCAGCAACAATTATTTCCCTGATGACTCAGCTGTAATTATATGATCTCTCTAGCCTGGTAGAATCTATTTTTTGGTGGAGATTAATCCTGGATCTTTCAACAGAAAGAACAGACTACTACTGTGATTAGGATCCTATGGCACTTTTGGTCAGGCCATCAAACTCTGGATACCTGAGGGGATGAAATTTTTTTCATCCCCGCTGAAACCAAAATATTATGTCTTTTACCCATTTAGATTTTTTTTTTTAATATCACGTACAGAATTCTTCACATTTCTCTAACCGCTTCATCTTTCTACCTCTTCCACTTAACCATAAAATTAAGTGCTTCATAACAAGGACCTGTACTACTTTGAATGCCTTTTACCTCTCTCTCCCTTACCCTGTGCAAACACACAGACAGGGGACATGCAGCAATGGTGGGGACACCAGCAGAAGACCTGGTGTTTCAGGTCCAGGGAAGGTATTTAGCTGTTGATTTCTCACGCTATTTCTGTAGACTTTTCCCTCCCTCTGTATCTTTTTGTAATTGGCCTCTTAAGAACATGCAGATACCCATTTTGTTCAGCATCCACATTATAAAATATCACAGTATTCTGCGTGGGTTGACATGAAACAGGCTAACTTGTTTCAAAGCTTTTTAAAAGTACAGTCCCCCCCAAAAACCTTTAGTTGCTGTTCTGAATGTAGTGCAAACCAGGAGGAGTGGTGTGTAAAGCACAAGCAGTGTTTGTTTGCCTTGGATGAGAGAGCTAATGCTGCAGCATTTTCCCTTGTAAAGTATTTTTCAGCATACTTTTTTCCCATCTATGAATCTTCCATAAATCATTGCCATGATTCATTATACACCTATTAGTTATTTATAACAATATATTCACAGATTAACATGAACAGTTTTGGGCTATGAAATATTCAAAACATTTAATGAGTTGTATGGCACAAGGAATAAAAGTGTGATTGTTTGTTCCATAATTGAAATTTAAATGGGGAAATTACAAGTCTGAGAGCAAGTAACGCTCAAGATTTTGTTTTGGGAATCATTTCAACAGATACTTTTGCACCCCAGACAGACTCAAACAAGCCATATGCTCAGAAACTAGTACCTGCGTTGAGAAGCTGGATATTTTTTAGATATTCATAACCCTTTGTTGTGCTGCATACCTCCAAGGTTTTCTAATATTTAACAGGAATGCTAAAAAATTGTTCTCCTGCACCATAAGCACCCAGGAGGACATTCAGCATGGGCTGCTGCAGGAGCTACTGTGCACAGCTAGAAGTAGAGTTACAAGTGGAGCAGCCCAAACCACAGAGGGGACCTATGATAACAAGAAGCACACACTGGAGGAGGTTAACACCAATTCCACAGTTCTCCTGGGGCAGAAACAGAATAAGAGTTGGGTACGAGCACTTTGCTAGAAGAAACCCACCCCACAGCAGAGGCAGTGTTTGGGGCAGGCTACAGGGAAGCACTACTGGAAGGGGTAGCACTTACTAAAGCAAAAGCCAAGGAGAAACACTGTGACTAGGCCAGAAGCCACCCTCCCTCCTGAGGGACAGCCCAGACCAAGCGCAAGGAGACCAGGATAAATTTCTCACCACAGCCTCCACCATCCTCTAACAGCAAGACCCCAAAGCCACTCACTGGCAGCTGCAGCCCTCCCGGCTGGGGCAGGCTCATCTCCACAGACCTCAGACCATCCAAGACCTCACGTGTCAACCCAGGGTTCAGTTAATTCCTTCTTACATTGCTTCCCCCTTTGCAGAGGATTTCTTGTGAACACCTTCAAGTCTTACATTCCCCCACTGGGGTATTTGCCAGGGCCACCCCAAGACCACAGAAACCACTTCTAAAAGCCATCCATTACGTCTCCTTCCCCCCCAGGGCAGCTGCCCTAAATACAACAAGCAGCAAGTGCAACCAAGGAGACTGACTGCACAAACCAGCCCCACTTTACCTACTCCTTAAAAGGTTTCAGGGGCTAATAAGCCTTGTGCTCTTAATGAATTGCAATCCCTACCAGCTTTTGCTATTTTGGGTTAGGCTGGTGCTACTCAGCCCAAAGCAAAGGGAAAACACAACGGTGTTGCAGCAGCAGTTGGGAGGATCCTGACTGGCCGGAAAAATTTCCCTTTGCTTTAGAGCAGGAGAAAGCTGCTCCAGCTTTTTTTTTGGCAGAGTTTTTTCCTGCTTTCATATAGTTCATACACTTTTGTGCCAAGCCAGTGCTGTGGTTCTTGATGTGGTCAGCCGAGAGGCATGTCAGCACAATGGTGATGCTCCCATACTCTCCCACGCAGGCTAATCAAGGGAAAAAGCCTATTTCTAGAGTGTGCTTCCTCTGCAGCCCATCTTCACTTTCAGCTTGCCACAAGAACCCAGCTGGAAGAAATCTAGCCTCAACACCAGGACAAGGGAAAAGCATGTTTCTAAATGAACCTCTGAGGTGCAAACTGGTCAGGTCATCTACGTAGCCAACATGTGCTTCTCCAAATGGTACTTTTCATATGTTACCTTCAGGGTTATCCCCGAAAGGATAGACGTACGGTACAACCGTAACACCACTACAGCCTGGCCTCGACTGACAGAGTACAGTGCAGCCACACAAGCAGCGGGCATCACTTCAGCTACCTAGTTTTACATTGCCAAATGCAGTAGTAACACTGGGACCTCAAAGGCATCAGATCAGACTCTGGTCATACCAGGTGTACGCTAATGCATCCACACTGACTTCAGGTGGAATTACTCACCCTTTATATTGTATTGTCACGGAGGAGATGGGAATTGACACCACTGATGCCACCCTTCTACAGCGCTGTTTTTATTAAGGTTGACAGTAAATAGGGAATTCTGCCGTATTGACCTCAGGAACTGGTTTTCCTGGGGCTAGCCAGCTCTAGCTGTAGGAAAACCATCATTCTCCCATTTGTCTCTTATTAGGTAAATGGTCAAACTTTACTATGGTCACCCTTAAACGTTCAGCATGAAGGATTTCCACGGAGCTCGTTGTAGTCCTCGTGGCAGGCACAGGAACCACATCCCCCGCCAAAACTCCTCAGCAGCTTTTGTCAGGAGCGGCTAGGGATCGTCCATCTGTCATTAAAGTGTTAATTCGATTCATTAACATAGAAAATATTCACCATTTCCCACTTTGGAGGAGATGGGCTGTGCCGTCCTTTTAATAGAACTCTGCTGGAAGTCAAACACAATTTTTATTCAGGGGAATGATTACTGTGTCTTGTTTAATTCTTGCCTAACAAATGTCAGCACTAATGTATTACAGATTATTCAGTCAATTTGATGGTTCCAGGTGAAAGAAAGGAACACAAATCTCTTCTTTTAGTGTAAAAAGGGTCAGCTGGATGACTTCCACTGCAGGAGCCGAGATGAGGCTTGACATGAATCAATCAAGCAGGCTCAATTTTACAGTTATAGTGCCTAATGCCTAAACATGAGCGTATGGGTGGAAATTAGCACCCGATTATGAGCATACATGATCTTCCCTTGGAAGACAATAATATTGGCATTAAGCTTCTCAAGAGGGAAGATGCTGCTGGTTTTTAATATGTCTTAAATTATGTCAGGAAAAACACTGGAACATCACACAAAAGCCACAGTCAGTGTATATTGCTATCTCATAGAGCTGGAGATCTTTACAACAATATTGACACAGGAGCAGGCAAGCAAATGTCAGCCAATATAACATATGAAATACTTAACGTAACCAATTTTCAGCTGTCAATCAGCAGGGAATAATGACTGATGCAAGGAATCAATACACCACAATTGAATTCCAGCTCACAAACTTGTTTCGTTCTGCGCTATAAAAGACTGTCAAATGTCACACCCCAAGAGATGCAACAGGATTCCAAAGATTTATTTATTTCAAGCTCTGAAGTCTATTAGCAATAGTGCTCCTTGTGCTATTGGAAAAAGAGCTTTGATGACATTAAATTTTCAGAAATGACAACTCATTGCATCGGGAGCCAATTAATTATACCATTTTATATCATATTTCAGCTATCCTCCACCATTTTACTAATAAGTAATTACACATAATTATATTTAAACAAATTATTGTGACTTTAAAGCTGCAAGTATTTGATTGCATTGTACAGTGTATTAACTGAATATTTTTAAACAAGTTGTTTTGTACTTTTGATAAAAATGATATAAAAAGAAAGCTCGCTCTATCCTTGGCTCCATTTCATTGGGATAACTTAAATGTTTAAATTAGTATATACTTCTCTCTCAGCTGAATGAATAAGATTTACTATAGAAGTGTAGAGAGCTGTGTATTACCCTGTATATTATCCTGCACTGTTTTTTTCTTTTTTCTTTAATAAAGGCAATGGAAAAAAAATATTCATTTTCATACTCCACAGTACTGTAGTCTGATGAAAGGCAATGGAGATATCAAAAGGAAAGAATGAGAGCCTGCAAAGGTGAGGCTGCAAGAGTCATAATATCCAAAGAGTATGTATTGTCTATATAAAAACACGTGGAATATACCCGTCATTTAAAGAGAAAAATGAAATCCATAGCAGGCTGATTGTAAAGTATCTGAAACATAAAAATATACTTGTTCCATAGCATAATCTGATTCTGGTAATAGATGACCCATTCACTGCTTCATTCCTGACTTCTACCTCCTGTACCTTTCCATTTTTTCCTTCCTGCAATCCTTCCTTATAAAGGGAAAATGGGATGGTGGTAGCCCCTTCCTCTTTGGTTAGCTCCATTGAAGCTGGTGAGGCTCTGTGCAAGACTGGGTACCCATCTGCATTTGGATGGTGGAATCTGGCCTACAGTAATTATAAGACTATTAAAATTAGCATATTTTCTTTACCTGAGGCTGAGAGTTAATTAAAGTCTGACAGTACAATGTATACAGAAGATAAACACTACTGTATTTTCTTTCCAATACATGGATATATAATAATTCATTTAAGACAGAGAAGCTCACGCTGTTGAATGTGCTTATTAAAAACAGCAAGGAAGGTCAGGGGCAGTGCTTGCTGTATCCTTCATTTGCTCTTCACCGAAAATGATATAACTGAACTGCAAAAGTTGAGATTGAAAACCCGCTAGCGTGTTGTCTAATTTCAGCCACAGAAGCTGCTGTGCACTCCATGACTTTATGAGGGAATAAGATTACAGGTCACAAGAGCTTCTTTATTTCCCACCTGTAGCTTCTAACAACATTTTATTAAGGATTTTCCCATCTTCTCTCTCTGACCTACAGGGGACAAAATTCTAACAGCTGTTACAGGACCCATACCAAAGAGGCATTAACACAGATTAGCAGTTCTGGAAAGTAGTATCATTTTATCAGGACTATATTTATGACTGCTAACTAATATTTTTACAGCACTTGTAAGATAAACACAGCATATCATTATGTAAACAGGAAAAAAGGCATTTAATACAGTTAAACACTTAATGCATCATGCTTGTTTTGCCTAAAATCACGCTAAGCTGCCATTTGAAAGTTTAGTACTCATTTACAAAACAAACACTTGGATAGCCCATGCGCTCAAATATATATTGCTGTTGTCTGTAGTGCATATGGAGGTTATCGATTTCTTATTAATCAAGTAGAGTCTATGTGCACTGATATACCCAAGTAGGAGTGGAACTTCTGCCAAACGTTAAGTCACATTAATACATGTCCAGTGCTCAGCCTTTCCTTTACCACTTCAGTGCAGTTTTGTTTCCATAAGGACTGCAAGGTTAGGACCTTGCTAGTTTATTGCAGAAACAATATTCTTTGTTATTGAGGTTGCTTGTTATACAAAAAATTTTTATTCACACAGAGGCAACAGAGAGAGGAAGAGAGAAAGAGGAAGAAAGAAGGAGAAGAAAGAGAAGGAGAAGGAGGAGAGGAGGAGAAAACAAACACTTGGATAGCCCATGCGCTCAAATATATATTGCTGTTGTCTGTAGTGCATATGGAGGTTATCGATTTCTTATTAATCAAGTAGAGTCTATGTGCACTGATATACCCAAGTAGGAGTGGAACTTCTGCCAAACGTTAAGTCACATTAATACATGTCCAGTGCTCAGCCTTTCCTTTACCACTTCAGTGCAGTTTTGTTTCCATAAGGACTGCAAGGTTAGGACCTTGCTAGTTTATTGCAGAAACAATATTCTTTGTTATTGAGGTTGCTTGTTATACAAAAAATTTTTATTCACACAGAGGCAACAGAGAGAGGAAGAGAGAAAGAGGAAGAAAGAAGGAGAAGAAAGAGAAGGAGAAGGAGGAGGAGGAGGAGAAGGGAGGAAGGACAAAAAAGAATAGCTGTACTATGATGTTATAAATTTCTAAAATTATTCTCCACAAGTTATCCAAAAGGAGCCTATCTTTCTATTTCCCTATCTTCCAGGAAGCACAAAGTAGATGTCAAGTATATCTACAATTAAGCTTTTCGGCAGCTTCTCTATGTGCATTCATGGTGGAAAACCCAAACAGCTTTCTAAAAGTTTATATTAGTCATCTTGAAGGCTGGGATAGATTCTTTTTTGACATCATCCTTCTAAGTGCAGCTGCTAGGCTAATTGAGTTGTATTATTATTGCACTAGAGAGTTAGGAAACTCAAAACAAGGACATACAGAGTAATATCAGAAGCAAGACCAAGATGCTACATATGCCTTGCAACATTCAAGGCTGTTTTACCCTCCCCAGAGACCCATTTTAGCTAATAGGAAAATAAAATGTTGTTAGTTTTCACATTATTGAGACTGATAAAGGACTGGGAGGGAAAGTAGATGTGTGGAAACAAGGTTGCAAGGCTGCTGCACAGTATGGTGGGACTTTTTAGGATGCCACAGTAATCACAGCTGAGTTCACATTTTCAGGTCTTATTTGGGTACCTGAGTAGGACAGACAGGTTTCAAAAAAATCGACACCTACCATAATGAGACATTTTGAAAATCCACCCATAAATAAATGCCATGTGATGGGAGTTGCTCAGTACTTCTGAAAATCTGGCTGTGTGTGTGATTGTGCTGAGTCTTTCAGTAGTCTGAGGGATACAGACAGATATGACTAGTAACAAAACCACAATACAATAAAACAATTACACATTACTTTAAAATGTGTGATAAGAAGTGATTTGTCCTTAGACACCAGTTCAGCTTATTGCTCTCCAAACTGCCCCAGAGCAGAGATACCAAACTTTTGAAAGATATTTCTCAACAAGAGCAGTTGGATGCTGGCAGGCGCTGCAGCCAGTTGTGCTTGCTCCTTTGGACGGGCTTCCCCACATCTGTCAGTCGTCGGACTACTACTGATAGCCTGTCTGGGGGCTGGACGTGCCTTTTACTTACAGTTGCTCAGCCCATCACCTGTATTTTTGATCTCTAATCCCCTTGAAAGTAAATTCAGGACCAAATTCTTGATTACAGGACATTGGCAGAAGCAAAAAGAGCTGTATTTTGTTGTCCTAATACTCGTCTTGGCTTTCCTCCCAATTCACATCATTATTTTGAACCTTTTATCTGTTTAAATAAAGGTCCCCGATCTCTGCTGTGGAGTGGAAATAGGATTCCTTTGACATGACTGCTGGGAACTTTTCCTGCACTTTCCTCTAGATCTTTCTAGGAGCACCATAGAAATTACTACAGCGTTTTTCTGTCTGTCAGCGGCAGGGGTCGGTTGGCATCACCAGAAAACAGCAGAAACATCCTTCCCCCGGTGGGAGGTGGGAAGAGGGCAATAGCTCTTATTCCTATTTATTTCATAAGTCATTAAGTATTGCTGGTTGTATGTGTGCAGTGGAGAGGATAGGAGAAGTGCAAGAAATAAGAACAGGACTTCAGCTTCTTAACCACATTTAGCTAAGAAGAAACGGTTTATATACCTCTAATAAAAAATTATATACTTAAGGCTAGAAACTAAGACTGCCGTACTATGTTCTCATGCTAAAAAATCCCCGACAAACTAACAGCAGCAAGGTATGTGAGGTCAGTATATTAGCACAGATACTTATTTTTGTAAACTAGTAATTATTTCTGTGGATTTGGGTCAAAGCTTGAAGATTACCTTGGGCCTAATTTAATGTCTTTTACACAAAGAGCCCTCCCAATGAAGTCATTGTATAAACAGCATGGGATTAAGCCAATACACTATCCTGTAACTAGTTAGCAATTCTTCTACGTATTTTTTCAGTATAGATATAGTTTTTAAAGTACACGCTTGAAAAAAACCATGGATTCACAGGCTGGTGTGTGCATACGAAGAACATTTTTCCTGAGAACTGCTGAAGGGCTTGCTTCTATGGTTTTCACCTTTTTTTCTTTTTGCTTGGTGTCAGAGGTTTCTATAGCATTATCCTTTAGTTGAAAGAAAACTGTAACAGTAGTTAAAAATAAAAATTCCCTGCAAGAAGGTGTATTTTTGTAGCTTTGAGTAATAAGAGACACATAGTAGTAGTTCCAGAGGAACTACCAAAGAATTGCCCTGACAAATAAAGCTCACTCAGTGGCAAAATATAATCATATTAAAAAATCAATTAGTGCAGCCAATCCTTCCACCAGAGCTTCAGACGTTATAGTCATAAACAATTTGTAAGCCCAGTCATTAATTTTAAGCATTCAGAAGATAATCCCAATAGTCTTCCTGTTGTATATTTTGCTTTAGCACTTTTGGTATAGGGTTTTACATCCTTAAAGGATCACCAGATTGTTAAAAGGCCCAGCTATTTTATAATGTGTAGTACCCAGTAAAACCATCTTAATCTACAACACTGTGTGGAAACCATTTCATTCTTCTGGATGACTGTAGCTCCTAATATAGGTGGATAGCAAATAATCACCTCTTCTACAGGAACTGAATTAACCAGGGGGGAAATTCTCTGAGCTACAGTCCCTTTTGTAGAATGTTTTTTTGCATGATGTGAAAATACACACGGTACTTCTAAACATGCTTATCCTTTAATTATAAAAATAGAAAACAATTACTTTAACTCCTATAGAGCAAGAGTTATCCAAATAATTATACAACATATTATACTGTGTGCAAACCCAACACATTATACACAGGTATGTTTGCACCTATGACAAAAAGATAACATAACAAGGTCATTCTCCTACCTTGGTTTAACGACTTACAGACTTACATTGTAAGTTAATTCCTGGCTTCATTCATGATCTCAGGCCACCTGTGAAAATTGCTTGAAGAGTTCAAGCGAAATATTAGCATTTTCCAATGGGCTTAGAAAACGCATATACAGCTTTAAAAATCATAGTTTATGCTCTCTCCACTTAACTTGTCTTAGCGTGTATACCGATAACCCTCTTTTGTAATACTGGTGGGTACAATAATATATCCAGATTTATCCTAAGGGATCCAATCACTAAAGTTGGGGAAAGAACAACGATTGAAAGAACAATGCTAGGAGATGGGATCTCAGGACCAAAGGAACTAAAACCAGAAAATCTTCCTTGCCAGACCTGCCTATTCCCAAATATCCCTCCCAGCCCTCTTTTAGCCAGCCCAAGCCAGTGGAGACCATTTGTCTTTCATTGCCCTGTTTAGTGACTGAGAAAACAAAGCCAAGACAAAGGCAGTAGTAGCTTATTGCTGGCTTATTCCATCTTACGGTGCGAATAATTCATCTTTTGGCCGAGCAGAAGGTTTCTGCAAACTGTAAAGCTCCACATACATGAAACTTGACCTGTGGGCATAAACCACTTAAGTTCCCCAAGTCATCCTCCAGCGATAAAGAGTAAGTAAATAAGGCATTTGCTGTTCTCTCCAGCAGCATAATTTTTTACAACAGCACATGGCCCCTTCCGTGAAGCCAAAAACACATGCACGTACTCCATTTTATGGACCTAATAAACAGCAAAGCAGATTTCTTAAAACAGTACTAAGAGCTAAAGATAATTTTCCATTTTATCAGTGTCAAATACTGAACTTACCTAAGCAAACAATCTCTAACTCTATGGAGATTCAGGACTTAATTGACACAACAAAATAAGTATGTTTGCACACTGCTTGGTTTCAGATATGATGCTACATCCAGGACACTGTCAGGATCACAGCAGGGAGCCTTTTCAGAGTAGAACAGACATCTCGCTTGTGGAAGAAAACCTAAGAAAAGATGATAAACAATATTGAACCCTGAGTTTGTTTCACTGAGAATAATTACTACTGTCCTGATCCTCCCTAAGTCTTGTCTTATTATTGATAAGGGGAAAAAAACATGAGAATGATGAAGTCCCATTTTTGTTTTGTTTTGTTTTGTCAGTAGGCAGGAAAAAAGTCCCCAAAAGCTTAAGAAATTACACTGTATGTGATTCAGATGAAGAGAGAGGGTGTTTTCAAGGTCTGGTTAAACCAGCACCCTCAAAAACTGGTTCTGATGATTCCATTGTTGAGATTGCACATCTAGCGAAAAAGCTGCTTGTTGCTGCTCTCTGGCTATCATCATCCTCTTCTCCCTCTCTTCCCATACTAGCTTCACTCTTCACTGGCAGAGATACACCATCAGCTGAAAGAGAACATCAGAGAAGGTTGAGCAATTCTTATACACATAAAAACCTTCTTTTCTTCAGTCTGGTTCTCTATCAAATGGTCATTTTTATGTGTTGGCCCTGGCACTGAGTCATGGACCTCCAGGCTGTGTAATGACACCGTGAAGTCTATGGTATTAGGCTTTTAAATTAAATATATAATTCCAGCTTTTACCCTTCTTAAAATAAATACACAAAATTGGGGAGAAAAAAATAAATAGCTTTTTGTCTTCTCTACTTGCTTTCATAGATGTCCAGGACATGCAACCTGGGACTTTCAGGTAAGCTTTCAAGCCACTGCCTGAAGTTTTCAGATGTGACTCACTTATAGGTGTATTCTGTTCATTGTACCTTTTCTTATTGTTCTGTTTGCTTTTAAATATGTTTATACTAAATAGAAACTGCTCTTTAATACTTGTTAAAACCAGTCTGCATCTACTAAAAAAGAAATCACAATTTTCACGGCATTCCATAACACACATTAGTCATGCGAAGATAATAAAATACCAAAATAGTTTTCTGATAATGGGCATTGATCAGGTATTTATTTATCCAATTTAAGAACAGAATAGGTTTTCATTCCTTAATTTTAAAATTATTCACTCAAAGCTATGAAAAATACTTTTCTTAGGTCAGATATTGTATTTCAGATTATTATTTAGAGTCTAAGCCTCAAAACCATGTCAGATTTCTCTCATGTAATAAAGGTCTTTCACATTTTTGTTCATACACCATGCATTGACTCATAACCACTAAGTAAACTTTTTTTTTCCCCTTCCCTTTTTGGCTCAAGATTGTCTGGGCAATTTTGCCTTTCCATTTTTATTGCATTCCCGTGGCATGCTTAACATTCAATAGTAGGGTTTCTGCAGCTAATCTTTTTTTAAAGGCTGTCTACTTGGCTCTTTAAAAAGAGGTATGGACCTGACACCTCTGGCACATCAGCTCTCTGATAACCTACTTATCACAACCCCTACAGCAGAAACTGTGACTGCATCTCCCAGTCACTCACATATTGTATTAATATGTAAGAATACCCACTTTTCCCTCCACCCCATTTAAAGCCGAGGAGCCTTTCTAACAGTAGCAAAACTCTCTGCAAATCATTGCTTAAAAGGCTTTTTCAGGTGTAAAAGAAACACATCTCACCAGCAATTCACGTTCTTCGAGCATCTCACTGCTGCGTCACGGTGGGACCGTGCCTGCTGGTGCCTAGCAGCAAGCACTCCTGGGAGGCAGGGAGGACCACCGAAAGCCACATGGCTATTATTAGGGGGAAGAAAAAAATACCAGGACCTGGTTTGGCAAAGCTTCTTGAAAGGCATGATGATTTGATTTTAAAGCTCTTTATTGAGATTTAAACTTTGATAGCATTCAGAGTTGCACACAACGTATCAGTATTTTATAGGTATGTTAACGTTTTTATATGTGCAAACATTTATACTGAGAGACAGAGAACAGCACAGGAAAACTGTAATAACGTAAGACAGAACAGACACTAGCATGTGTGGTAGCCTGGCTTTGCACCTATGAATTTTGCAGTTTATTCACACAAAAGGTAATCAAGCTTTTCTAGATTAGTTCTTGGTATTGCAAAAAAAAAAAAAAAGAAAAAAGAAAAAAGAAAAAAAAGAAAAAAGAAAAAAAAGAAAAAAGAAAAAAGAAAAAAGAAAAAAGAGGAAGGACCAATACACAAATGTTCAGGTGCAAAGCATGCTAGATGGGAAAAAGAAAGCTTCATACTCTTTGTAGTCTATGAATCAAACATTTACCTTAGCTAGCCAGTGGAAAAACATGGCAATTTGCACTAATTAAATGCAAAAAGGGCTCATAACAAAGAGTACACAAAAATACCTAAAGGGCACATCTTCTGTCTTCCTCAAAATAATTAGTGGCTTTCCCCTAAACATATGGGTAACAAGGGGCAAAAGAACAACACGTTCCCTGTGGAAAAGGATGGGTAATACAGTATAAAAGCTAGCCAGTGGAAAAACATGGCAATTTGCACTAATTAAATGCAAAAAGGGCTCATAACAAAGAGTACACAAAAATACCTAAAGGGCACATCTTCTGTCTTCCTCAAAATAATTAGTGGCTTTCCCCTAAACATATGGGTAACAAGGGGCAAAAGAACAACACGTTCCCTGTGGAAAAGGATGGGTAATACAGTATAAAAGTAATGGCAGTCACTGTTATTTCAAACAGTCACTTCACAGGTTTTTTTCTTCATCTCTGTTTGAATGATATGGCGTTTACCTACACCAGGAGCACTCCTGCCCCACTGTTTCCAGAAATAGCTGTCTCAATAAGACATTTCTGTTTTAACCCGTTTTCCCTCTCCAGCTGTTTCCCCAAGGCTAAGGAGATAATATCATCAGCCAATATGTCATGACCGGTTTTTAATTTGCACAGAGGTACAGGCAGGTAACGGGCAGTCTGCCAGTAGGGCTGTACACCCAATCCTGTCGGAAGAGAAAGTGTGAAAACACTTGTATTTAAACAGGGAAATGCAAACCAATGCGTCGGCAGAAGGCACCCAAAATTTCGAGGGCCCACAGAGCAGCAGAAAACAGCGAGCCCGACTCCTGTACACGAGGCAGAGCAGTGTGGGACCAACCCTGTCCTCCCTGGACACAGCCAGGTGTTCAGGCAGACGTGCTAGTGACTATGTTTGTATGTAAATGCACTTACATGTTTACGTGGCACCCTGGCTGAACTTCGGATATTTTGATTCAAGAACTGTGGCATGTGGAGGATTGTCTGGCTGAGCCGTGTCTATACATCCCGCTTATGCCACAGAGGAGGTATCTGCGGATGGAATTTTAAATTTGGTTTAAAATTTATACTTTTGCTATGCCAAAACAATGTGTTTGAATAGCAAATCACATTCAGATAGTATTAGAAGGCATATATTTTAATATATATATTTATTAAATATTTTTGTATTTCTTTTCATTTTAAGCCTCAAGTCCGGAAGTTTTCTACCTTTAAAAGCTCTTTCTCTCAGTCTTCTCTGTAATGGCCTTCATTGGTGTATTCCCATTAAAAAAGTGAATGCTTCGGTAAGAACTTCCTTATAATTTCTGATTGTAAGGTTAAATTAATACTTTAAAACCTTAAGTTCTATGCTTTTGACCTTCCCAAACACCAAAACTTGAGTTATAATTGCAGATGAAATATGAAGAAATGATTAGCTGGTCACAGAAAAGGAAATAAAATCCACTAGCTAACTTGAAAAATTTTTTTACAATGCTCATTCCCTTCATTTCACCAGGCATCTTATTTTTATTTTTGAAGGAGAGAATAGATACTATGCTGTCTTCAGAGTAAATAATATCCACTGTAGCTGCAAATTGTTAACTAAAGTGTTTTCATTTCACTCTGTCTGGAACATGCTTTTACAGGAATATACTACAAGTCTTTATGCAAATACTAAACCTCAGCAGCTGACGCCTGATTTAGTGCTTAGAAGCACAGAGGACAGGAAGGACCAAGATCTAGATAACTCAAGCCATCCCCTGGAAGACTTGTAGAGGAACACACTCTGTTTTCTTCTTTGAGATGTAGAAAAATACGCATTTTGCATGGGATGCTGTTGTCTCCCGGAAAGCCTGATTAATTGGCCTTTATGCAGACGAAGCTCATGGAGGAAACCACCCCCAGCCTGTGCCAGCCAGCGCAGTGCCTTTCCCACCATTTGTACTTCCATGGGCTCTCTGCTGGGCGCCCCTTGGCTCCTTCCCATCCTCATCACCCTGGGAGTGGGAACAGGTGCCTGCTCCTTCACCTTTGCGTTCAGTGATGAATAAAACCCCTAAAATGAACTTAGCCAATTATTTTCCAGCAAAGACATTATGGCTCGATTAAATCAGAAGTTGTGTGGCAAAATTCCCAAACAGGAGAAAAAGAAAAGAATAAAGGTGGTTGAGCCTTCAAAATAGTACTTGGTATCACACATAAGTTAAGTGTCTCTTCAGACCCATTTTAGGGACTTGGTGTTGAGAATCTGGCCTCAGATTCTACGGGGAATACTCCCGGCATGAAGCTGAGAAGGGTTAAAAATTACAGTTCATGAAATTTATGTAATTAATTAACTTTTGCCTTCACAGTATTTTCAGTTTTCCTCTTTTAAATAATTTCATGTCAGGATTTCATGGGACCCAGAGCACTTTTTTTTCTTCTCTGCCTCACTTTTTGGAAAGCATTCCTCTCCTTCCTTTTGCCTTCATATTGTGTTATTTCTGACCTCTTGCTCATCTTTTATTACTCTCCGGTTCCTAGCTCTATTATTCAAGCTGATATTGCAGCTGTGATTTCTATTTTTTCTTTGCCCTTTTTGGCTTTGCCAGGCATTTCATTAGCAGACTCATGGGGAGCATTTATACTGTCTCTCTGCCATGACAGAGTTCAGTGGGATTTACTAAAAACTGATTCCTTGGCTATATCTGCTTCCAGTTACGATTAGAAACCTCTTTCCACTGAAGCGCATCGAGAAGATCAAATTCAGGTCTGGTGAAAGCATGCATGAGCACAGGGAGGCACAGACGTCGTCAGCGGAGGTGCAGCTTCTTAGACCACATCTCGACTTGGACCATGGCACATCAGTAAAAATCTCCCCCAAATAACTACATTTTAAGTCCAAACACCTTTCCTGAAAGTCATTCTGCGGGAGCAAACTCATGTCCCCTACAGAATAACTTGCGATATCAGAGCTCAGATAGTGCGATCCAGCAGCAGAGTGCCACAGTCAGCTAAAATAACTCATGGATGGGGTTTTTTTTAGAGCTTTTCAGGCCAACATATTTATTTTTCCAAAGGAAAGCTAAACACAGAGACTTTTCTCTGCTGCAGAAAGGCATGGCAGGTAAGATAGTGGTGCATTCATCCCTTTTTTTGCCTTGTGTCACATAGGTTCCCGGTTCAGTTCTCCCCTCCTGCAGCTCCCCCGCTCCCACGTACCTTCATAACTTTCCTTCTGCCCTTTTTTTTTTCCTTCTCCCCCACCCCCTTTGTTGCCTTTTAAGCTTACTGAAAATAATGAACTGCTGTGGCCTTCAACCTTTCTAATGTCTCTGCTTATTTCTGTAAGTTAGTTTTGGCTGTTAGGTTACGTTATAATGTTCCAGCACAGATATTCTTTTTGTGATGACAGTAAATAAGATACACACAGACTTTTCTGTTTATTTTTTCAGCTGTTCATTTATAGTAAATTTTAATAAAAACTGTGAAACAATTTTGTTCCGTGGGGGAGGCTTGACACAAAAGTAGAACAATAATGTGCCAAAAATGCGTTGTTATGATCTTTCAGATGGGTACTGTCACTAGGAGGGGTCTGCACTTCAGTCAGTACGAACATGATAAAGTATGAACAGTACAGCTGCAAACTCCCTTTGGATAATGCTGCAAAACATATGGAAAACGTTTCCTGACTTATGAAAAATAATATTGGGGCAGAATATAGTAAAGGGACTGGGTCAAAAGGGTGCATAAAGCGTTAGTGCAAACCTTAAGTGCAATCTTGTAGTCATAAATTCCCTACTAATGAAATGTATATGTAATTCTTACAGCCCCTCTGTATTTGAAAAATCTATAGCGTTAATAAAGTGACATAGTTAGAAATCTATACGGGATCTTATTTATTCATTATTTATTTTAAGAGATGGCCCTGAATCTAAACATTCCCTTTGGGAACATTTGAATTGTGATTTAGGTTCAAATCCATACTTTTCTGGCCGGGACCCATTCCTAATTCTGCTTGGTTTGCACGCCCGTGCGCCGCCCTGTTTAATCCATCTTGCACAAAGCTGGATGTTGAGCTGGCAGCCCCACAAGCCCCCCTCGGGGCCACCAGCCGGGCCCCTTCTCCCTGTGGAGCAAGGGCTGGAGCTATGGCATCCCTGGCTGGAGCTGCCTGCATGCCCAGGAGAGGTCCCAGCCTTCCTCACCCACCTTTGAAAAGGTTTTGCTCCCCCAGGGTAGCGCTGGAAAGGGCTAAGAGTGGCTGAGGGAACTGGGGTTGTTTAGCCTGGAGAAAAGGAGGCTGAGGGGAGACCTCATTGCTCTCTACAACTACCTGAAAGGAGGTTGTAGCGAGGTGGGTGTCAGTCTCTTCTCCCAAGTAACTAGCGATAGGACGAGAGGAAATGGCCTCAAGTTGAGCCAGGGGAGGTTTAGATTGGACATGAGGAAAAATTTCTTTACTAAAAGAGTGGTTAAACATTGGAACAGGCTGCCCAGGGAAGTGGTTGAGCCACCATCCCTGGAAGTATTTAAAAGACGTGTAGATGAGGCGCTTAGGGACATGGTTTAGTGGGCATGGTGGTGTTGGGTCGACGGTTGGACTCGATGATCTTAGAGGTCTTTTCCAACCTTAATGATTCTATGATTCTATGATCCTTGCACGTAGAGTGCCCTGTACCTTCTCTCCTTCTGCCAGGAGAAGCTCTGAATGGGGGGAAAACCCTCCCTCCGCCTCAGGCTCAGACGGGATTTGGCAGGAGGTTGGCTCCCCCCAGCCCAGGCTCTACTGGCTCCGTCCGACAGAGGTGTCTGGGCTTTCGATCCTCTCCAAAAGGGTCAAGTGGAATCAAAACAAAAAGTGGATAAAGCCACCTCGCTGATACGGAGGAGCACGCAAGTGCCTGGGCTAGAGGGGACGACCCCCAGAAAAAAAATGAAAACAAAAGTTGCTAGCAGGAGTTAAGCAGCAGGAGCCCGACCCCACGCTTGATAAGCCCAGCTGATTTAACAAATCTCCTGGGTGGTTGCAGCAGTCCCCACCTGCGCTACTGCCAGCAGGATCCGGCCCCACAACATGCGCCAGCAAAACGGTCAGCGAACAACTCAGCGTGAGGCATGGCGGGAAATACCTCTGAAGTCAAAAAAACTGATTTCAGACCTCAGAAGGACTAACCCTTTTTAATGATTATGATTGAGTATCTCTTACTTGGGGTAAGAGCCACGAGGCGCGGGATGTAAGCGCTTCTCTGTACTCTAAATTGACTCTGTCACCTTTCTGTGGTTTTTACTTGTTTTATAATCGCTCACTTGATCCTACCAAAAATAAACTAGCACGATCAATGAAATAGGTAGACCGTGGGAGCAATGAATATCCACATGATTAAGGGTTTTCAGGCTTAGGTCCTAAATAACCATAATTGCCACTCTATTATCTACATAGTTGGAGAGCAGAGAAAGGTGAAGAAAGAAGTTGTTACTGGGTATTTATGATAAAAAGCCTGTTCTCACACAGGAGCAACTATACTCACTCTTTCAGATAGCAATCATTAAATTCCAATAATTGAATTAAAGCAATAAAATGTTGTAGGGTAGATAGCAGAAACAAAGAATACTCTTCATACTAAATTTCCACAGCATGAAGATTCATCAAAAAGGTCAATTTTTGCCCAGAGACCCTGGTCTCTGGTACAAATGCTGGAGCAGGAGGGACCCCTCCAAACAGACAACTGAAACATCCAGTATTAGACTTCTGCTCTGGATTATCTTCTGTGAACAGCAGAGCGATACCAGGAAGAATATGGTATCGAGGCTAAATTTTTGTCTTACACTTGTGGCGGGATGCTGTTAGGGTCCTGATCTGCAGTTGCGCAGGTAAGAGATGATGTGGGATAGTGCATTATATAGCTGGTGTGCAGCTGAAAAATAGTCAGTGCTAGAGTGGCCACTTTAAGTTGTTTACACCTTCCTGCTGTTACTGATGGGCACGTTCTTCCTAGTCTTATTCCCATTTATCAAATTTGTCATAACTGCCCTGTGGGCGTGGGGAAAAGAGGTATGGCAAAGGAAGAAAGGGAGACTGGATATTACCCTCTCAGTCACTTTTTTCAGGGTGATGAGTGGCAAAAGAAAACAAAATGCATTTCCCCTTAAAGGAAAAAAAGAATATTTTGCCCTTTTCATAATTCAATGAGTTAGAAACATTCCTTCTTTACAGCTTTATTAACATACCTATGGCCCTTAATGAAGAATATTTTTTTCTGAAACTGAAAAAATGAAGCAATGGTAGGTTTTAAGATAAATCATTAGCAAAATTAACCAAAGCTCCAGGAAGGCTCATAGCAAGAGGATGATGAAGTGAAGTCAAGTGAGATAATGGAAACATTCAAGGTCAGGTTGGAGGGGGCTCTGAGCAACCTGATTTAGTTGAAGATGTCCCTGCCCATGGCAAGGGGGTTGGACTAGATGACCTTTAAAAGTCCCTTCCAACCCAAACTGTTCTATGCTTCTATGATTCTATGGTAATTGGCCTGAAGTAGGGTAAGAAACAGCACTCACTTTGCTTATTTAGCTGCATATTAAGCTGATTGGCACACTTGTCTTTTTTATTAGGTGAGCTTCATATGAATTTCTGATTTCACACGCTCTGATGCAGTAACCAGAAGCACCTACCCAGCTGTGCCAGCTGTGGGGAGGGCTCAGCTAGCTCTGGGACAGAAAGTGTCACCCTGCCCAAGGCACAGGGTGCCAAGGCCCCTCACCTTCCTCCAGAGTGGTCACTACTCGATAGCAATTGAACGACCAGTTAGTTGAATGGTTCACAAGCCCATGACAGGAAAAGAGAGAAAGGAAAAAATGCTTGGAGAGTGAGATGCTAAACCAAAATTTTGTGAACAAATTCAGCCAAGGACAGGCTCAGAATAACTCCTTACTGCTAACAGACATGGAGGCAAAAAGGGTAAATTTGTTAACATTTTCATTAATATTTGCATGATCCTTGCAGAGAAAAATGCAGCAGAGGAACACATCAGAAAATCACGTAGTTTTTGCAAGTGACTATGGCCATATAAACGCACCCTGTGACACACTAAGGGCTATCGTCCATCACGAGAGGGAAGGATCCCTTGAGTACCAGCTGGTGAAGAAATGAAGCAGCATGTGTGCATGGAATATGGTCACTCTTATCCACCTAGCAGCTGTTTGCCTGTTTTCAACACTGACGGCGCACATGCTGGATGTAATGACAGCCTGCTTGGTGATACCTGTGCTCCAGAATATTTGGAGAAGGACCAGCTGCTCACTACAGCACCCACGTCCTCTGGAGTCAGCTCACTTCTGTTACGAATCTGACTCTCTCTGGAAGTTATTTGATCTGATTAGCACGCAGGTGCAAGGAGGCCACAACGGCAATTGTTTAGCCATTACTAGGAAACTGTAGGAGTCCTAGAAAATCTTCCAGAAGAAACCAGGTATGTTGAGATACTAGTAGGAAGAAGAAATTGCCTTTGTTTCAGCAGAGAAACAAGTGGAGAAGAAAATCTTTGTCACTTAAGGGTGGGTGCTGAAATCCTGTGCCATATTGCTATGAGAAATAAATATGGCATCGTGTCTCAATGTCAAATCTAAGAGCTCCAGGAGGCCCAGACCTTAGACCTGTCAAAATGCGAGGTAAGGAAGTAAAGAGATGGTGCATGGATACTCTCTTTGCCATCTCTGTTGGACCGCACTAAAATCTGAACACAACTAAAAAGCCAATGTAAAAGCAGTGTCTATTCACTAATCGGTTTCTACATACTACTGTCCAGACTTGTGAAAACCAGGAATATATGAAGCAGTAGGCATGCTGCTATGTTGGTATGTTGTCTGCAAGACCTGTTGAGCTTTTGCTGGGGGAAAGGCAAGGGACAATAGTTGGGAAGCTGATTTTACCAGATGACTTGGAGCCGGAGCACTGATAATGCTAAGAAGGAAATTTCAGCAACAGAGCTGCAGGCAAAGCGTTGTCCACATGATGTTTCTTGAGGAGCCGAGGTACTCCCTGCAGCCTAGGGCTAGCTGGGTATAGACAAGACTCTGTGGCCTGTAACACTTTGCCTCACTTTTTTTTCCCCAGAGTTATTTCCAGTCATTTATTTCCCCAGATGGCAATTTCACGATTAACATGGAATATATTAATTAGCTCCTTGCAGTCTGTAGTTCAATTAAGGAAATACAGAAAACCAGAGGCAGCAGCTGCTAGAAGTCAAGCTCCTTTTTCTTAATATGAAAAGAGCAGCCTGGCTCTTACCGGGGCAGTAGCGCTGTCTCCTACAGTTACAGCACGCTCCGGGAGCACCAGAGTTCAAAAGCATTCTGCAAGGTCCTGGTGTTAGGGCGAGGATATTTGAGTCCTTGACTCCAGTCCTTATCCTTTTACAGGACCAAGGATTTCAAATGTAAGCTTCAAATAGCAATTAAAAATAGCAACTAAAAGCATTCTTTAGGTATTTCATGTTGTCCTTGTTCTTTGTCTGTTATACACCTGCCATGGAAAATGTTGGATATGAAAAGTGCAGCAAGTTTTGACAAATGATTTCTTGTTTAATTAGAGGTATGTATGGTTGACATACAATACAAGATGGAAGCCAACAGATTGCTCATGGGACATCCTCAGAGTGCCTATAACGGGGCCGAGCTTGTAGCTCTTTGGTTTATGTGTTCATGTCTGAGAGCTCTCAGACTAAAGATCTCAGAAAAATAGTTCAATTTCAAATATAGATGCATGTTCCTCTTCCACAAAGACACATCTGTCCTCACTGTGCTGAATCATGAGGTATTTCTTTTCTATTTCAAAAAAACAACAGCTTAGGACAAAATTCAGTTTTAAAGCTGTATAGTAGAGGCTGGATGTATTTCCTTTTCATAGCAAAATGTCATTATAATTGATATATAACTTATAGCTGCATTTGCAGAGCAGAGTCCAGCCCCACTCTTTTTGTACATATATAGATTAAACATATATACACACACACATTATATATATATTTTTATATCTATAAAATGATGATTTTCTGGTCCATACACTCTTCAAAAAGCAATATGGGGAGGGACGCTGGTCTCTTAGTGCTTCTGCATTATGATCTACTGACCCTGAAAATAGGGTCAGAAGGAGGTCTCACTGCTAACTGGAAAACTAATCAATATAATTCTACCAAAGGGCCGGTACACACCAAGTAATATAGTCCCTTCCCCCTCAGCAAAAGTCTGTGCCTCATTGTAGAGAATATAAACATCACGTTTTGATACTCGGGGAAAAGAAAAAATATCAACCAAATACAAAGGTTTATGCTTTGTGAGGCTGGAGATATCACCAAACCATATCACGGTTCTCAAATTTTAATTCTGAGCAGTTTGATTGGTTATGTTTTATGGTTTGGGCTTCATTCCTTAGTAAGAAATGTAGAATTGTGCCTTTGTTTTTTTCTACAGTTAAAAATAACAACCAACGATGAAAAAAATTATTTTCTTCCTCTGTCCCTTCTCTCTCCCCTCCCGCCCCCCCAGTATTACAGTTACACAACGAGAAAAATAAGCCAGTCTTATGCTACGCTAAGAGGCATACTCACAGTAATGGAGGGTAGCCCTGTGCAGCCTGGAGGGATGTCATCATACACCAGGGCTGCATTTGATTCTGATCAGGTATTTTTACTGAGAAAGAGAGCAAGACAAAGGGTAAAAGGTCACTGGTGACTAATTTTCTGAAAACCAGCAGCTTGTGTAAGTAATAGAACATTTATTGTATTTCTCTGTCATCCCAGCAATGAGCTAGAAAATCCATAAGAATTCCCAGCACTAGCCTTTATTAAAGTATAGCCCTGGATTAGTTTAATGTCCAATTTAAAGTCACTGCCTGCACCTACTTTACGTACTTTTCTTAGAGAGAGCTATTTTCCCCAGTTACTTCCCAATTTAAGTTGCCAAAAATATCTTTTCCCTTAACAAAAAGTAAGGTTTCATTTATTTTATACTTGTATCTGTGTGTGTGTGTGTATGTTGAGGAAAGAGCACTTGGGTGCTGCATTCCTACATTAGAGTTATCTTCCCCACACTGAAATATTAAAGCATAATTGGAGCAGGGCAAATACTGCAAAATCCAAGCACAGCCTTCCAAAAAGTAACAGCGCAGGAGTCACAAACTCCCTTTACAATGTTTGCACCCCTTCCTTTTGCTCTGTGTAAACATTCATATGGTTTCAAAATATTATTTCTCTGAAAGGATGTTCATAGAGCTCAACTCTGTTGTGGACAAAACAGAAACTCTCAACCTGAGTTCCTCAGGTCCATACCCAAGCCACAGGTTAAGGCTAATAAGCTTGAAAAGAAGGGAAAAATGCCCCTTCTCCAATGGGAAGCTGCCAAACGCGTGTGATCATTGTGCTCCTTGTCTGTAATGATTTGACTGGAGACCCCGAGTGGCTTGGTAGTGCTGGAGATGGCAATCAGCGTTTTCAGTCAATATACTCGACAGCTATAAACACTGTTATTGGACCTTCAGTGAGATCCTTGATACATGTTAACCCCACAAAATGTAATTACCCTCTAGACTAGACTAGAACAATGAAATATAAACACTGTTTTGTGTCAAGTGAGCGCTCACCTCTTTCAGAGGGTTTTATTAGGCAAATTGTCTTTTGCTGGCTCAGATTTCACTACGTCTATGCCTAGATGAGCTTCCTGGTGTATCACCTGAATCATACATACCCTCCAGACTGTGCTGTCCCAGCATGATGTCCTAGTGTGCTGTCCCAGTGTGCTGTCCTAGCGTCCCTCCATGTGAATTACACCTGAGCAGATGCTGCATTATATGTACCAGCCACCAAAGTCCTTCAGAAACAAGCCCTCAGCCCTTTTGTGCCTGTAACAGTGACTGCTCTGTGAGCAATCCTGAGCTGCTTGGTAAAAGCCACTGCACTGGGGAAAGCTTCCACCATCTGAAACCCACCGTGAGTCTGGAAATGCCTCTCCTCCTGCTAGCACGCCTGCGAGGCCATCTCTGCGAGCAGAGTCTGCACAGTGCGAAGAGTGCCAGACTCCTCCTTGCATGTCGTCTTGAGCTTTTCTCTGCCGATGTCCAGTGTACCTTTTCAATGTGAGAACAGGGCAGATGGAAAGAACTCTCAGGAGAGAGAGGCTCTGCCATGGTAGGTGGTCTTTCACATTGAGCATTTCCAGCCTCTCCCCTCTTCCCCTTCAGTGTTCTTCACCCTGACAGGCGTCATCAGGGTGGTCAGTACTGGAGAAGACACGTTCCTCTTCGCTACACCTGCTGTCAGTTTTGATTTGCTCATGTGCTCAGGAACCTTGGAGAGAAGGGGAAGGCAAGAGCCTACCTGAGTCCTACTGGCTCTCCAGGCTGCACTCCCATTTTAGGCATCGGCAGCTTTCCTCATTCATGGGCAGCACTGTTTTTTGGTCTTTTCTGCTGTGGAGGGGCCAGTCTACAGCAGATTTCCTGTACCAGGTTGCACTTCCCACTCCTGCCTGAGTTGCCAGAGATCAGGGGGCATATTCTACTGGGGGAATAAAAAAGACAAATAGAACAAAATTTTCATCATATAATTTAAATTCCTGGTCTAAATTCCCCTGCCATGTCTAGCTCATAATTCATGCTTATGACATCACAATCAGGAATCACAGCGGGAAAAGACAAGTGTTTAATATGAAAGTTTTCCTGTACAGCCAAAGTTAATTAGACAGGATTAATGGTTTACATTTATTACCTACAACTAATGTACACTTTCAAACATATCTGAAACGGTATATTGTAAATTCACAGATTCTGGATTTAATGAATGATTTTTTTTTTTCAGACAGCAAGCCTATGAAATACTATTTAATGAAATTGTTTGTGCTCCCATACAAGCCAGTTACTTGGTGGATGTATGATTACACATGCTTTAAATCAACATGGATGATACTATTAAAAATCAAATTCACAGATCTAACTCCTGCTTTTTGCCATTTATTTATTTATAGGAGAAATATATATATGGTTGAAGCTTGTAGTTAGAGCTAAAAAAAGCCCAAGAGGTATAATATACAGATAGGCAGGTGACTGTTTCAGTATAGACAATATGACAGTGACAATATTCCTGTGCCCTGGAGTGGTTTTCAAGTGAACAAAAGATGCAGAAACAGTAGAAATTTGTAAAGTAAAGTTGTCCATTTTCAGAAGTACCGCCACACGGAAATCTTTTTGATTTGCACCAGAGGAAATCCCATCAGGGAACACACAACAGAAGAGACAACCTGCTCACTTAACACCAACAGAAGCTGATTGTTTGGGGCAAAACTCAGGAAAACTGAACCTGCCAACGTGGTGACTTCAGAAAGGAGGAAATGCCTAACAAGCAAAATTCGTTCTGGTCTGTGCCTGATATCGAATACAGATCACACAATACTACTGCTTTGCATTTAATTTTGATCATGAAAACTTCCAGTTCAAGAGACAGCAAAGTGCAGTAGTTACTCTCCCATCCTGCCCCTTTCAAATCTCTGCTCTTCAGAGAGTGGGCAAGGCGGAGAATGTGTCCAGGTGCTAAATGGAAGTAAAATTTACCGAGGCAGGAACCCCAGGAGACATTACCAGCTGGTTACAATTACCAAGGTTCAAAACCTGAGTTAAAGGAAGTAAGATGGTAGATGGAACTGAGCAGGAGGCAACAATAAACTAATATGGTTTTGAAAGGAGACAGAAAACTACGTAGAAATGGGAGTATTCAAGTACTGGATATAATCTGGGGCATATTAAGTGGAAGAAATAAATCAAGCAATAGCTTTGAGCACATGGTATAGAGCTGTGTTTTCCTTTATAATTTGTGAAATGATAGCAAGTTTTGACAGAGTTTTTAAGAATCAGATGGACACATATTGGAGATGAAGAGGTAAATCTGCAAACCCACACCACTGAAAATCTGGAAAGCTTGACAGAAATACTCTTACAACAGCATAAGGCCTGAGTTTAAGCAGCTTCAGGCCAATACAGTGCGTCCAGAGATTACTACAGCATTAAGTATGACAGTTCCAGTTAAATGTTAACTAGAAGCAAACAGTACTTTTTCGTGGAAAATGCATTGGTGAAAGATGACAAATAATGTTAAAAATAATTAAAAAGAGGGAGGAAAATACTATATGAAAAAAGATCATGTTTTAAACATGACAGAGTTTGAATGGTGTATGGAGTAGCAGTTAAGTATATATGAAATCAGAGGAAAAAAAGGAAAACGCAAGTAATGCTAACGAGAGAACACATCCTTTAAGTACAATATAGCACTGTGATGGACTATGGCTTTAGTCATGGAGCCTGTTCTTCATGTTTATGCCTCCAGCCAAGCAAAGCAACTCGCAAGAAAGAGATCTTAAACAATAAAACCGAACTCCCAAGCCTACTAAATGTAAGCAGCAAAATATCCAGTGATGTCACAGGATGGGGGCAGACTGGAAAAAAGGTGCATTTTTCAGTGGAACCATTTTGTGTTAGAAAGTGTCAAAACCTTTTTTAATCATGTAAAGACAGTTCTTGATTAAATTTTTGGTCAAAGCCTGTAGAAAGAACAGCTAATAACCCAGCAGTTGGGGCATACGTATGAATTGTGGGAAGGTATTGACCACGATTTCTCTCTACTGGAGATGGACTTTGGATAAATAATTATTTGACTAGAAAAAGATAGACTGATCATATAATGTAGTGATTTGGGCACTCATCTGGAATGCGACAAAGGCAGAAACTTGATCCCATATCCCATACAACCCATAGATCTCCAAAGAGCGCTCTAGCCGCTAAATTATTGATTTTACTGAATTAACTTGCACATATTGAATTAACCTTACACATATATTCATTTGCTGTGTTAAGCCCCTGCCATCATACTCACAAACAGGATATTTTTCAAAGTTTCCAGTTTTGTTCCAAGAAAAAAAAAAAAGTCTAGCCAATTTGCTTCACAACACCATAAAAAGTTGTAAATAAAAGTACAAACATTGCAGGAATAGCCAGGAGTTATTATGCCTTGATTTTTTCTCAAGTATTTTAGAAGCAAGAGGTCACCAAGAAGATCATGAGGCCCCTTATGGCTGATGACAAGACTAATTTGTTGACAGAAGATTTAGCATTACTTAAGAATTATATGAATTCTTTTTATCAAAGGGAAGAATGGCTGATAGATACCAGAAACAGATTTATTTCCCTAAGGAGGAAGAAGAAATACTAAAGGAAATCAATATCAGATCAGAACAGGTGATTGAGAAATTTGAATGTTCTAGTTGCAGGAAAAAAAGAAGTTTCCTATGGCTTTTCTTTTTCTCAAAAAGACTACGATTGTGGTCTTAGCATTCTTATAATTTGAAAAATGGAGAATCAAGACTAAAGAAATTCAGAAAGATTCAAACTAATTGGTTTACATCAGGAGCATCTCCAGATAAATGATATTTCAAAATAATTTGTTAAGACAAACTGGATGGGAGATTACATTTTTCACTTTTTTATCCACTTCATCCTGTTTTAAAGAAAACAAACCAGGATGTGAATGTGGGAGAGTTTCACAGCAAAGGAGGTCTTGGGCTGGGCTTGTGATCTATCAAGAACCAGACATTGTCAGCTGAGGAAGAAGCAGGCGCAGTCCTCACAGGCGAGCAAGCTGGAGGCAGCAGTAGTCTTGTCCTCAGAGCTGTTTGTGGTTTTTGCTGTTCATTTGGAAATCAAGCTTCTACATCATTCTCATAAGTATTTTCCTGCTTGAGTTCCTTCCCCTTCCCTATGACAATCTCCCTCAAAGTAATCACAGGCTTTGTGTACACAGAGCAGAGAGGAGGCAGATGTTATTGCAGAAAACACAGGAGAAAAATAAGCTCCTTCTTAAATAAACTTCTTCTGAAGCAACCGCTAAGATTAAGGGTACTAGTCCTCCAAAAAGCGGAGCATGATTGTTAGTGTCTCGTTATAGCATGACAGTTCTGCCCGAAACAGAGCCAAGCTTTACAAAACCACCACTGTTTAACATACCTCTTCTTTTGAGTATTCAATATAAGATAACTTGATCACAAGTTTTGAGCACTCCCATCACATAATGACTTCTCAGAGCTCAGTACTGCTGAAACCTGAGAGATGGCCATCAGGAATTGAGGCCTTTAAAGACAAATACCAGGGTTTGACATGTTTTTGACATGTGATCTGTCCTCACAGCATAGTCTAGGAAATATCCACAGACTTCAGTAAAGAGGCACTTCAGCACTTGGGCTGTCCCTGGGCTGCAGACAACCCTCTCATGATGGTGTTGCTCCAATTACCTGGGCTGAGGGATCAGCTGGAGCATGACGTGGCTCTTTTCCTCTCAGCCTATTCACCCGTGTTTCCTTCCCATGGGAACAGGGGAGGGAAAGGCATCTAAGCCTTGTCCAAACATGGAGATGGAGGCTGGTCAGGGGGCACATCTGGAACGGGATGGCCCTCGGAGGTCCCAGGGTACAGCCAGACTGTGTCAAAGAGGAAACGTCAGAGCACATCGATCAGACAAAGTGCAGTTTTGTTTCCCGATGCATGCTGCTTTGTAGATTTATAACTTCACAAACAATCCTAATGAAAACAGGAATTATTTCCACACTAAGCTGCTCCTCAGCATGAATAAGAAAACGGGAATCAAGCTAAGTTACTTAATACCAGCTGGTGCTTCTTCAGGCATTTGGGGAAAACTGAAGAAGTACAGCTTCAAGCTGTACAACTTGAAGCTTCAAGCTTCAAGTACAACTATAATAATCTATGGTCTCATTATAAGGAGCTGGAGCTGGAGAGTATCAAGGTGAACTTCTTCAAGTGTTTCAAATAAATTTGAGCCCTACATTAAGATCAAGAAAATGAACTAAGGACTAATAATTGTAAAATATTATAGAAATAGTAATTCACTGAGAGATTAATATATAGTCTATAAAGATGCCATTTACCATTTGAAATTTTTGCAGGGAGACAGCAGAAGAGGTGATGGAGGCTTCAATAAAGCTACAATGAGGTTACAAAATACTATTGACTTTTTCAATTTGAGCTCAGAAGAGTTTAAATGCAGAGAGCAGCACCAAGCCTACTGAATCAGAGATACTTCTGAGCCGAAGGCATAAGCCCGGGTGTTTAAAGGCAGTTGTGCTTCCCAGGCTGCAGGGGAGATGGTCTCAGGGCAGCCGCTCTTCACCGCAACACAAACGGTCTTTCCAAGCTGGGAAAATTATTCAAGGCAGCAGATGAGGCCTCAAAACCCTGTCACCAGGCCTACCTATCACATAAATATATATATATCAAGTATGTACTGCTACTTAAAAAGAAACTTCCTCTGACTCCAGCTGTTCCTACTAATTTGAGATTGCATATTTCTCTGTAATTTTCATGCAGTAACTAAATGACAGTCACACATGCAAATCCTGGATAAAAGCTGCCTTTCACATCACACTTACTAGTTAACAATCACTGCTGTGAGATTTTCCTTAGCTCACGATTCATCTCTTCTCAGTGGCAAGCTGATGTTCTACTGAATCAAAGGTGATTCTAGACCACATGAATAATTTTAGTCTTCAGCTCTTCTTACTGTAGAGGTTTTTGAAGAAGGTCATAAGAAAATGACTGGCACTTGCTCATTTTTACCTAGTTCAGGCTTTCTTCAAACTCAGTAATGGTTAATATGCAACTACTCAAGGTTTCCTTAAAACTAAAAAAGAAATAGAGGAAAAATGAAACTTCTTCTGGGAAAATCCTGCCTGTGAAATAAAATGTCAAACATTTAAGAGTACCTGAAGATTTAAGGGTATCCTAAATAAGAGTGTTAGAGTACAGCAGATGCTGAAATTACTGCTAGGTCTGCTACAATTCCCTATTAGACATTGTTACCTCTGGACAACAGGGCACCTTAGCCCATGAGAGCTTTCCACTATGCACAAAGAAACTCTGCAAGCCCGTGCAATGAAAAGGAAAGCCTCTCTTCTTCTCATCTTTTGGAAGTCTCCAGTATTTTGACAAGATCCTTCCCGTAAAGACTCACATGCTGACTGAAAGTACCTAATCCTTGCAGAGGATCCAAGGACGATGGGAAGAGGGTGCTTCTCCTCTTTTAATCCATGGAACGCTAAGAATAACCTGGCTCTTGGATGTCATGATGAACATAGATGAACTTCGTGATTTGTGTTGGGAGGACTCCTTATCCCCTATGCCAATAAACACCAAAATGAGGCAAGAGTGCCAAGATAGGAAAATGACTTAAAATCTATTGTGTCTTGCTTCATTTGTTTTAAGAGCAATGCAGCTCATAGCTTACAATAAAGTTACTCCACCATAACCCCATCTTGTACTTTGCTCCCCTCCTTCTTATATTCACAAACAACAGAAATGGCTAAGAGCCACCTCTGACAAGCAAGTCTTTGCTACAGTTTTGATGCTAACACAGAAGGTCATATTGACTGAAACTGGCAATGGAAGTTCTTGAATCAATGGCCGTGTCAAATTTTCTAACCAGAATAGCACTATAATCTGTATTTCTGCTCATTGTCAACACTGCATTTACCTCGTCTCCTGTTGGAGCTCAGCTTCAAGTTTCAAATTTGCAAAAAATCATCACTGAAGTGTCACTAGGAATCTGGGTGATGGTGCATCATATGAGTGGATCATGCCTCATTCTAGCCAACTCTTAGATCATTTTCCTTATTTTCTTTTCTTAATATACCAAACATTTCAATGCTGCCAGCATTCCTATCACAAAATGACCTTAATGCTATAATCCCAACATCCCATCTCATGTGACACCTCCTCGCTTGGCTTTCACAGGTGAGAGCAGTAGCACACTAAAAGATAACTAGCAACCAGCACTGATACACCAGAGACATGAAACTGGATGTGGGGAGGGGGCTTTGAGAGAGCTGCCAACAGCAGGAGGGAACCTGTGTCCATCCCTCCCTTAGATACGTGACTGCAGCTGCATTCGCCAGTGGGCATTACGGTGTGTTCGGGGTCCCACTTCTAAAAGCCAGCATATATCTACGGTTAATTAAAAAAAAGGAAAAAAAAAAAAGCTTCAGCATGAGGACAGTTATCTCTTTAATAAGCTTACCAGGACTACAACTCATATCTGTTTTTGCTTCTGGACTTTTGTTTTGAATCTGACCTTTAGTCTGACGGAATAAAAAACTTTGTTTTCTTTTACTGCTAAGCCGAGTTGGCCCCGTACCTCTAGGGGAGTCGAGGAACCGCAAGCACGGAGTGCAGACACTCCTGACAGCCCTTTCCAGCAGGACACCTTTAGAGGGTCCAGGCATTGGAGAGTGTTTCCCAAAGACCTGTGAAGGGCCCGTCTGAGGTTCAGAGTACTGCAGTACTGCCAGCTGCTGAGCCTGGGGAAGAGTCCCCTCAGCAGGAATAGGTTTTCCCCTCAAGGAAGAGACAGCTGAAAGACACTTTCATGAAACATGGCTGTTCCTTGTAAGCAGCTCAAATCTAATAATGTTATCTTTCACCTTCGATACATTGTCCAGTCACTTGTCCGAGGTGATGAATGGGACTGTGGATTAAATGCACCCAGTTCTCTCCACTTTCTGGCACCACCAGAAAAGACACGGGATCGCGTTTTTTGGTTAACTCTTTTTGGTGACACTCACTTCAAAGCGCCCCTCAGCTGTTAGCATTGTGTACAGCTACATTTTGTGGTAGGAGAACTTTCTAGTTTTCAGTCTCATACGTACCTTTGGGAAATAACTGTAAAGAAGGTATTTACCAGGTATGGGTCTCATAACAGCTTTCAGAAAATGTAGCACTGAATTCACGCTTTACTACGCATTGCCTTGCTCAGGCAAGGCCAAAGAAGCTCCTTATAACAGAAAGGCTGGGAGGCTTTTAGGGCAACTGTTTTCCTTCCTCTGCCTCTCACTCCTTTTCTGTAAGATGAGGATCACGCTGCTATCCTGCTTTGTAAGACTTTTTGAGAGAAAAAAGTCACGGGGGTGATGGGGGAGGAGGTATATTTTCATTTTAAGTGACCTGCTATGAAATAAGTGCAGTGCTGGAACAAGCCGGGGAAGCAACCGGGTTTGTTATCCTTCCTTCCACTCCTTGCTGCTGCCAACCGAAACAAAAACAAAAGAAGGGGGAAGGTTAATGCTGAGAAAGAGTTTGCACACACTCAGTTTTGGAAAGCGTCCACTCCTTTTCTCTTCAGCGTCAAGCCCCCTGGATAAACCCTCCCAGCTAGGCATAAACAAGGTGCCCTGTGGAAACCTGGGGTGCGGTTCTGGTGCGGGGTACGCTGCCGCCCCACGCAAGGCACCAGCAGTCAAGTGCTTTGCATGAAGGCTGGCTCCTGTGACATGAAAGCAAACACCTGTTATTCGTATGCCTGACATCAAACATTGATTCCTCAGCATCTCTGCCACCCAAGAAACAGATGAATCAAAAAAACCTCTATTTCCTACATGGAAATAAACCAGTGGTGTAAAACAGGGGGTGCAAAAAGTCATGTAAAGACTGAAGACCTGCCTTGTCCTTACCACATTTTTTAGGAGACGGAGCACAGATTGCCTGCTCATCTCCTGCCTTACTGGCAGTATTTTTCACAGCACAGAAAACTGTGAAGCACTGTGAAGGGCTGCTTTATTTAATCTTTCTTCATCTTAATGCTCTATTTACTTTTTGGTGGTGGTGGGTTTTTTGTTGTATGTGCTCAGGCCAGAAAAGCATCACTGCTGAACAGGTAATTCCCCCTATGCAGAAAGAGAGATCAATAGCAGCACTCTTGCTGTCACTCCCCGGGTCTTGGCAAGAGGATTTTGTTAATAGGGGCACCTTATCCTACGCACCACAGGAGCACTGGAGAAACTGCCAGTCCCAAATCCTGTCAGCACATTTGGTGAGGAAGAGGAGCACGCAAACAGCGCTGTGCAGGCGACTCATTTTACTGGGTGGCACAAGCAACATGCACTACAACTTACTTTGTGTTTGTTCTTGCCACAGTCCGCAGACGTCACGCCCGCCTCTGCTTTCCAGGAGCTTGTTCAGTGCAGTGTTTTGACTACTTTAAATAACATGTACGCTAGGGACAGAGAGAAAACTACAGCCAGTGGGAGCGGTAGGCAGCTGGGATGGAGAGCCCCGTCACCTTCTGGAGGTAAGAAGGTCACAATGAAATATTTCATAACCCTGGGTATCTTCTGAATTTGGTTCAGTCCCCACAGGAGGGGAAGATTTGGGGGGTTCTCCTTTGAAAGCAAATGTTTATCCCCAATTGCAATGCATAAATTACTTTATGGGTCCAAAACCCCCAAGGGTGCATCTCAGAGTCATATAATGTTTCCACGGGCTTCTCAGATTTACAATAGCTGATAGATGTGTAAAATCCCAAGTAGCCAGAAACTCCCTCGTGAATCCAAATGTGCAGATGCCACCAAGCAAAAATTATCTCTGCTAATGTTACCATTAACTTATACTCGGAATTTTCCCCTGCAGATTTATCTTTTTTTTTTTTCCTCCTTACTGGCTCCCACATGTTTGTGGAGATTACACCTACTTTTAATTAATTCAGGCCAGTTTTGATAACTCTTCTCACATGAATGCGGAGGATGCGAAGTGCCACGCTTTCTGAAAAACTGAAGCATGTCAGTGGGTTCTTAATCCAAAGGCCCTGAAAGAGAAAAATAAAACCAAAATTGAAGTGGTCTGTGAGGCTGATACAAAGGAATCACCTGGTCTAAATTTTGTTGTTTCCTTCAGCAAAAATATTTGAAATCTAAACGAATATTTATGCACTTTGGATAAACTACTCTGAAATAATGAAAATGCTATTCCACTACTTCAGTCACCAAAGCATAAGCAGCAAAGCTGAACTTCTTCCATTACAACAGGGAGACCCATTTCTTGTTGGTCGCATTCCAGTTGATCAGGTTCAGTGAGATAAACATGTGCTAATGTGTTGGCAGCTACAAACACAGACCTCTGAAGCTCCTTCCTTGATTATTAAGAAAAAGAAGAACGCGCCCAGAAATCTTGCAAGAACAACATGACAGCCCAACCATTTTGAAATGTGCCCTTTTGGTGGACCAGTCCCTGGGTAATGAGGGGTGTTTCAAAACGCCATTTTAACCGTGGTTCTTGGCTAGCTGCTGCTCGAGCCCGTCAGTCGCGTCGCCAAGTCTTCCCCCTTACACATCCGCCCAGCCCTGCTCCCCGGCGCAGGGGCAGCCCCATGAACTCCTGGCCACGGGAGGCAAGTCCGTCACTGGGGGACTCTCCTGAAGGTCTGTTTTCACAGCATGGAACCCATTTCACACCACCCCTCTCCTTCAGGTTTCCCTCCCCCTGGGCCTAAGTAACACTACTGTGGCACTGGCTTCAATAAGTAACTTTTTATTGTGTCTAATCATGTGCAAATGTGTTAAAATTGGTAGTTTTTAGCAAACAGTTATGGAACATATTACCGTAAGGCATTTGTTCATGGCGTGACAATGATTGGCCCCATGCCACTTAAATGTTTTATTTAATAATGTGGGAATTTCAGTGTGTTTTCCTTTCATTATTTTTAACTTGAAAACAGAAACAGAAAGCCCCTTCTTTAAAGTTAAAACTTTACCGCCTAGAGTCTGTCAAAAGCAATATAAGCATCTGGATTTTAAAAAGGGAGCTTTTGCAGGATGTTAATTTAATATACTGGCATATTTCATGCATACTTTTTATATTTTGTATGCTTGAAGCTATCTCCACAGTGACCACCCAGGAACAACAGACTTTTCAAAATTCAAAACTTACGAGCAAAAAATGATGTTCATGTAACGTTGTGCATTTCAGGTAATATCTGCCAATCTTGGAAACCAAATGCTATGCGTAACACTTCAGCTGTTCCCTGCAATGCATTTATATAAGCCATCAGGTAAAATAAAAGGGTTTACATTACAAACAATCTAACCTTTAGCTCCCAGAGGGTTGCACTTCCAAAACAATTCCACTTTTAATAAGGTATGCTATGAATAGAAACATTTTCAGTCTTACATTAGAAAGAACTTTGCAAAGTAACATCTCAAGCCCACACTTTTTTGGCCAAGATGCCACATTGCATTGTATGTCATGTGAGAGGAATTAATAACCAAGTACGGGTTGCTATTCTAAATTGGGAACTTCGTTAGAATAAGGAAAAACACGCATATGTCTTCCCCTAGTTTCCTGAAGAACTTCTGCTGAGATCTTTTGCAGCAGCCCCTCAACTGGAAGAAAGAAGTCTCCATCGCTTAATGCTGTGAGTACTGATTGCTGGCTGGCTTATGCATTTCAGGAACAAACACATTTTTTTAGAAACAGTCTAAAAATACGTGTTCAACATGAAGCAGTTCTGTTTGTGCAAGTGATTTGCTCATACATTTCTATATATCAAGTTTGGAAGCAAAAAGGAAAAAACGTATTTTATTTTCAGCTGAACTCTTTCATTTCAGAACTTGATCCTTTTCTTTTTTCTTTTTTTTTCTTTTTTCTTTTTTTCACAGTTTGCCTGTCTACAGCTATTCTGTGGGCTTGCTTTGGGTAACTATGTTGAAGCTCCCATTTCATACAATCAGTATGGCAAACCATTCTCCTATTGGCTGCCCCATAAGAGACAGTTGGAGAGAAAAGCGAAAATATGTTGACAAATAAATGCTTCTAAGAATGGCCTGCCCTGACTTTTAAGGTGAATTTGAGTGATAAATACACAAGACGGCCCCAACACGCAAATTACAAGAATAGACCATAACAGAAGGAAAACAAAACAGAAGAAAAAAAGGGATATTTAGCAGATACAGACAGACCTAGAGTGAAATATGCAGGGTTACCTTTCATGCTTCATCACTGACATAGACAGAATTTTTTGTTAGTTAATCTTCTTTTGGACCTTACTATAATGGTCTTACTGTAGTTATCCAAGCATTCAGCGTCTCTTGTTTACTACATCACATTTTATTTTATTTTTTCCTACCATCATCCTAACCATTCTCCTCAAAAAAGGACAAACTGTAATGCAAAAACCCTACTCTTGGAAGAGCAGAGGGAAAAACAGCATTAGGAAGAAAGACCTGGGGCTGCTGCCTATACTATGTGTTTATCAGCCCTTTTACCTGACAACTAGAAGGTATGCCCGCTCCACCACAACAGTTTCTGGGGTGAAATAAAGTCATTTTCAAGGGTCTTTCAGTTTCAGCCATGGAAGCATTAGCTGGAGAGCTGGAGAAACTGGGACTATTTTGGAAGCTGGAGAATCAGGAAGTGGAAGGGTTACTTGATTTTTACATTTTTGTTTTATGTTTTAAACCCAATTTGAACTCAGGCACTGAGATTCATCCCACTTGAAATAACACAGTTGAAATAATTGCACTTACTCGGAGCCGCTACAGGCACTGATGGCCACAATTTAAACTACCTAATGACTGTGGTGGGCAGATTACCAGGGGGAGGACGACTCACTGCTTGTGCCAGAGTGACTCTTTGACCTTTTTTTGAGCACCTGAACAGCCTTGGATATTTCCTCCTCAATCAGCCAGTAACAGAGGGCAAATAGAATAATTTTAAATTAATTACAATCACCATCAGTACATTCATGTATCTGAACAAATTAGAGAAAAAAACTCCCTGCACTTATTTCAACTTTTTAAAGAGTTGATTGTGGTACCCTAAAGAAAATTATTTAACATATATATTGTTTTAAAAAAACAATTATGTTATAAAATAAATATTGGCAGCAAAATGCTAAAGCAGAGGCATCCAGACTCTCTCTAAGCAAAGGCTGCATTAACAAGCTGCCAGGAGCCCGACAGCTGCATCTAATTTTCATAAAAGGGAGCAGATTGCTTCAGCTGCCCCCCGTAGGAAGGTGAGGCCCAGGGTGTATCCTAGCAGGCACAACTGCTGCCGCCCCAGCCATCCCACGCACAAGATGGAGCAACCTCACACCATGTCCTACAGTCTACCGAGCCTCTCTGGTGTGGAGCAGTAATTTGGCATTTTCCTCCTCCCATCCCACTAGCTTGTGAGTGAGGCTGTGACAGAAATAAGGGCACTTAGCCGCTTCCTAATCCACCTGTACTCCATGGATACAATAGGATAGGATGGAAAATAATTATTAACTAATGCAAGGCCTTTTTTATGCACTCGGAGAAGAATGGCTTCCCTAGATGTTAATAGGTCTGCTAGATATCAGTTTCAGAAGTCCACACAACTTGGGCTGCTCAAGAGGGCAAAAGTTTAGGCAAGCAGAACCGCAGTGCACATCTTTCAGAGGATTTATTTTTCACCCAAGTCTACAAAATATTATTTATGATTCCACAACCGCTACCAGTTGCTGATGATGTCACACTTGGCTTTTTACATCTTTTCTGCCACCTGAATTCCAACTCCAAGAAATCCTACACTGCAGTGAAAGGCAGGAAGATGTCAAAAAGCATGTGCTATGACTTATCACGCTCCAAACGTGCTGAGAACACAGACACTATGTAATGCCTGATAGAGTGCTTTCGCATCGGGACATCAACAGCTTTTCCTTTGTCAGTAGTGCTAAATGAATTGGAAGATTGCTGTGCTACAGCTTCCCAGTCGGGAGAGCTGTCAGCAGCTTTGCGATGGCCATCTGGGGAAAACAAACGCTTGGCCCAAAGCAAGATGACGTAACAGGCGAGGAGCACTGGCAGGGACATGGTGGATTATATTAAAAACCTATCTTATTTGTTAGCTAGCTGTGGATGACAGCATTGGAGTGCACAATAAAATGCTTTTATGATGCTCTGTAAATCCCTTGGGTTCACCACACTTGTGTACATCTTGAGCTCATCTATTGGCCAGGAATGAAACAGAAGTCAGTTATGTTTCATTCAAGATTAAAAATGTTATTTAAGTATAACTCAAATAATAGCTGCTGCATAGTGCAGAAATCTGTCAACTATATTTTGCATTTTTTTGGCATGCACCTTTTCAACTCGTTTTCCTTGTACATTTGTTTTGTAAGAGATCATAAATGCTTTCCTTGCTGTGCTGTGGAAAACTAATGCTGTAAGGTAATGTGCAATATATATTATTTTTGTTCTACACAGAAAAAGAGAAAACCCATCACAACAATGACAAATGCAAAAACTCAAGTGTCTTCTACCCCAGTTTTATGAAGAACAGAACATTCTTTGTGCTTGGCAAGACTTAATCACATTAATAACAAATTAATCTTATTGATTAACAAATAATATAATAATTCCTACAAAATGATGATCAGTTCATGACTATTTCACAAGCATGCAAAGTTTATTCAGTTGCATGTCTTTTGCTTACTCTGTTAGGTCTTGGCTGACCCATAGCAGCAGAATGGGTGAGATTTGGATCCTACTTGGTGGCTAAAGTAGAATGACTGTGTTTAGTTCAGTGAAATTTCTCCTGATTTACATCAGGTTAACGGAGATCAGAAGCTGGCAACCCCCCCCCAGATTTCTTTTTGGCCAAATCCACAGCACAACAGCGAAACAATATTGATGAGGGTGCAGTGAATCAGCAGACCAAAGTGACTACAGCCCTGTTTTAACACGACACTGAGAAGTTTGCATGGTTGTGGCCCAACCAGAGCCCCTCCGAACTCAAAAACCAACCTGCGGAGATGCAAAAGGCAAAGAAGGCAAAACCACAATCCTACTTGTATCTTCTCTATTTAAAGAACACTCAGAAATGGAAAAGCAATACAGAGAGTATTTACTACATTTGATGTTATCCCACTCTCTGGGATGCGGTAGTCTACGCTGAAGAACCTCAGCTAATAGACTTTCATCCTAGCAGTTTACAATACATGTGCCACTTTAGTAATAAAATCTTCTAAGTTGAAACGTAGCCAGAGAGGAGAGGTACAGAAATCCAGTGTGGGATTTATTTGGGAAAAGTTGTTTGCCATTGAAGTCTGCATTAGCAATCAAGCTTACATTCACTCAGAAAAAGAAGAAAAGTACCTTGAATGGATTTCAGAGGATCACCTCTGTCAACCAGGACTTCAGCAGAGACCCAGATTTAATTTACAGTTTTCTCAGTGGAAAGGTGAACTGTACGGCATGTTCTGAAAATTAAATTTCAATGATTAAAGACATTTTTTGTTACACATGAGCTTGCTCCTGGGCAATTACTGAACCTAATTTTGTTTCTTTGTACATTTCAGTATGACTCACTGAAAAAGCTTCTGAAAAAAACACATTTGCATAGCTCTATTTGCTTGGTCTGTTTCTTTGCAGTTACCATAGTTTTCAACCACTTTCCTTTAAGGAATGGCAAAATCCAGGTAATAATTAGGAGCCATAAATTCACCAAAAATTGTGGATGTATGAATTGTCTGGAGAAAAAAAAAAAAAACAAAACCCAAAGCAAGTTGCAAAAGAAGGAGCTCTGGACCCCGGCTTCTAGCAGAAACCTGATTCTAAGAGATTACATATTAGGACCAGATCATGCACTTCTGAGCAAATTCCTGAAATCAAAAGTTTGGGTTTTGTTTTTTTGGTTTGGTTTCATTTGGTTTGGGGAGTTTTTGTGGCTTTTTTTTTTTTTAATGGGAAGATAAAATAAAGGTTAGTTGCAATACCACAGGACAGCGATATTGCATGTAGCTGAAACATCCAAGGTCTCAGAGACAAACTGAAAGACGCCATCTCCACTGCTTGCAGAGTAGGCAAACAGCAACAGGAAGAATTATGTCTCTATCCCAACCTCAAATTAGCTTCCATAAAAAAAAGGAAGAAGGAACCAAACAAGACCAAACACAAACACCACGTGCTGCTTCTCAAACAATATTAAAAATACTGAAAATATTTCATTGCAACAATTGTGCCATTATTTAGATACTTAGTTAAATTATTGAAAGGACGATAGATATGATTTCAGCTGTGTTCTCTACCCAGAAATTAATCAGAAAAAAAAGGAAACCTTGCCTTTTAACATGAGAACTTCAAGTAGTACTTGATAAATGGACTTACAGGTTCCCATTTTAATGTTCAAATGGTAAATAAGTGATAGCTATAAAAGGCATGGAAGAATCTCCATTTGTATGTGGGTTGCTGTATAGTGATAAAGGGAAGAAGTGGGAGCTGCAAATTTTTGATGTCTTGGCATAGTATTTCACAACTTTCATATAGCTGCATAAAGGAAACAAAAGAAATGGTACAAAAGTCATAGTTGAAAAGGCAGAAAGATTTTTTAGAAGTATGTATTTTGTGATTGCTCATGTGTTACTTAAAACATTCCCATAGCTCTCAGCAGTAAATAATTCCTTTCTCCCTGCAAAGCAGGCATTTTTCCTGTGATTTCAGAGAGGCAGGAGAGTTTAATGCTCTGGTCTGGGACCCAGGTCAGCGAGGTTCTGCTACCGGTTCGAAGCTGTGACCTTAAACCAATCATTTCTTCCTCTCCCTTTATGGGCCCTTTCTTTTCCCTTTGCTTGTAACTTCTTGACCATTTATGGTGCTTTGTTCATCCATTGAACAGCTGTCAGTTTGCCTGCATTCCTTCCCTCCCATCATTGGGATGGTTCGAGGTTTTCTTCCTAATTGCACCTAATTAGCTGTTTAAAATGCATAATCCTCTTTAGAAGATTACTGTAGCAGAGGCTTTCAGGAAATGCATGCTCTTGTGTTATCGAAGGTCTTTGGCATAAATGGCTTGTGGCTTTCTACCCGATCCCCCCCGCTGCATCATTAGAGATGTTTGGAAGAATGCACAAGCAGTTTCCAAAAGTCTTCTACAGCATTGCGTTTCCTCTGGAAAACAACAGCGGCTGAAGGGGAGGTATAGGTTTGGACTGATGCTTTGGAGGAGGTGATGTAATATAACAACAAACTGGATTAATTAACAGGCATTTTAAATTAATGAACTGCATTCTAAGGAGCTCACAATGTGCATAGTTTAAATAATTTTATCAAAAACAGAAATAAAATCAATATTTACAAGAAACTACGCATCTACCATCAGTGGTTTTTCCTACCCAAAGACTGAAAGATATGATACTACAATCTACTGAAGTCCTTAATCAATCAAGAGGAAGAGAAAAGGTGAGGAGAAAAGACAAAGAGAATTACAGAAGAATTAAGATTCCTAACCTGCTAAAGATCCAATAGCCACTGTTGGAAAAGGGATATCTTCTATAATAACCACATTTATTATGCATTGCTAGTAAAATCCTGACAGGTTTATCAAGTCATTATACAGAAACCCTACCACCAGTGCATGCTCACATACCAAAAGCCCACAATGTAAAATTACATGTTTGGGCATTCATTGGATAAGAATATTTCAGGGGGGAAGATGGGTGAAAAAAAAGAGAAGAGATAAAAAGAAAGAATCTCCTAATAACATGAGAGGAGTCAGGCATATCTGCAATTTTTGACAACCACATTATTTCCACCATCATTATCTTGACGTTACCCTGTAAGGCCCCTGAAAATACCTTGGAAAAAGGATACCTCAGAATCCACTGATCTTATGAAACTACGAGTTTTAATTGCCTAAACAATGTCCTCCTCCGCACTTTCTCTCTTTACGAAAGATCCTGACAGACTTGAAGTGCCCAGGACAGAAACAAGGCAGTAGCATGGAACACAGCAACTTTAAACACAAATAGGTTAAAAAATTCACCAAAATACTGCAAGTTTTCAAACTGACTTCTGAGGAGCTGGGTGTTCCAATAGACCAGAAACAATACAGATGGAAAGTGAGGTTGGTTCTTTGGAGGAAAGGTTATGATGACACTTAAGAGCGACATCTGGTTTACCCAAGAATAAGTGCCAATAAATACCTTAAGATGGAAAATTGACCATAGGCCTCTGCAATCACACTGGAGACGTGTGAAATTTATCGTAGGCCTCCCTGTTATTTACCTCACTAGAAGAAGCACAGTGCTAAAAAGCAAGAACAAACAAACAAACAAACCAACCCACCAGTTTGTGAGGCTGTCAAACAAACTGAAGCAGGAGATGAAGGCGGCGAGACCTCGTTCAGCATCATGACACAGTCAGCATGGTAGACACAGTGGTCCCGGTTCACAGCTCACATATCTGACTTTACGTGGCCAAGTCAGTGGAGACCTGGGAACATTAGCTCCTGCCTTTCAATGCTTATTTATCTGATTTACACCAGAAAAACAGAGAACAAAGGCAAAGCAAATTAGGGCTCATGCAGAGTTTATTAATAAATTGTGGATGGACGCCATTTCCAGGTCACAGAATTCAACCTAAGTAGGTCCATAATTAATCTCCTTGCTGAATTTGCCCAAAGTCTTCCTGGCCGCTCACCAACAGCAGCCCCAATTGCAGCTACAAGTCAGAAATCGCACAGGTATGTTCTAAAAATGAAGTCCTAAGGGAGGATTTGAAAAAACTGACCTGAAACAGAGTCACCAATGCCTCTCTCAGGGAGTTTCTAAGCAGTGTCAGAAGCAGGGAACATTCTTTTTCATGCTGGCTCTGTTACAAGCAAAAAAAAAGATGTAGTACCGTCAAAAAAATGGACAAGATATCATCTTTAATCTTTGCACTACAAAAGATTAGAAATATAAAAAACCCGAAATGGCCAGGTTTGCTTAGAGACCTGAGAAGCGAACCAGAGGATACCAGAAGCTTGAAAATTTACACAGAGAGATTTGAGCAATGAAAGCACCAGGGGCAGGCATGATTGAAGCAGATTGAAGATAAAATGGGGCTGAACCCACACCACAGTCTCGGGGCACCAGGTAAGGTCTTTCTATCAGATGCCAGGGTTTAACACAAAAGCAGCAGCTGCAAATTGAGATATGTCTCATCACTCAAAAACTTTCAACGTTTCTATGTTTCAAAAAAAGTTTAAATTTTCACTGAAGCATGTCTGTTTTTTCTAGAGTTAGAATGAATCAATAGTTTATCAAGATGCTGTTCGCTCATTTTGTCTACCCCGTATGAACCAGGAAGGCCAGAGAGCTTTTGAAACAGTCTATCCTTAAAGCAGTCCCCTAAAGAAATCTGGACATGTGGAAAAGAAATTAAAATGCTCCTATGTTTTTTAAAAAACAAAGCACTTGCTGCATGCTAGGACAGAGATTTTTGACTGGATTGACCAGGGAAAAATGATCCACGAAGAGGGTTTAGACATTGAGCCTTGATAGATGGTCAAAATAACTCTAATAAAGCAGCTGTTGTTGGCACTACCAAAGTTTACATATCAATTTATGACAGTGTGATGTTTCAGTATAATATTGCTTAGTAGCAATTAGTTTTATTTGGAGTGATTAGGTGTTCAGTTACTTACAGAGGCCCATGGTGTTAGGAACCATTCAGAGTTCGTTTGCAAATTTCTGCTTTGAAAAGTCTTTGAGTATTATAGATATTTCTTGCAACCCAAAATCCAGAGAAAAAAATGATGGAAGCAATGCTTGCAATAAAAAATGTCAGGCAGCCTAGAATGAATGAGATAAGGCCAAGTTATCTAAAAACAATCTAAATGTCAGTGCTGCTACCCACTTACCGGAGAGGAATCGGTTTCAGCCAGAGCTGCAGTACTGGCACAGCTCCACCTGAAGAGCGTTTCTGGGGTGTCTGCAGAGAGCAGGTCAGCAACAGGTAGACAAACGTAAGGTCACCCCTCTTTTCCTATGCACAGACTCCCTCCATCATGACCTATTGGGAGAAAAATCGTGTGCCCTTCCAGGTGACGCTCTGTTTGTGCAGACAGATCAAAGCCCTGTGCTTGCAGGGACTGCACAGATACAACAGGGTCTGTGCAAGTGCAGTGGATCCTGACCACTGCTCCAGGTCGGATCCTAGCCAAAAAACCCCTTGGCACAACAGCAACAGCATTACAGTAACGTTGTCTGTTGTACAAGAGGGTTGCGCATTTTCCTGTGGAGAACTCTAAATCTTATATATAACCTGGTTCCCCAAGACAGGGTGTGTTTTAATTGTCCCATTAATAAAACCTTAAATATCAATTGCTCAGATGCCAATGGTGTTAAAAGAAATGTAAATATGAACTGTCAAAATTTTAATATCCCAGTGACCGTAAGATACTTTACCGGTTATACACACGCATTTTGATGGAACTGCACCCGCTTCTGGAGCGGAGGCCCTTCCCTTAGTTAAACAAGGTATGAATTAATAAGATTAACATGATGCTACTCTAGTAATATTTGCCCTTGTATACCACTCGTGGATAGTATATAGCATGTGATATACCCCAGTCCTCCGCATGTTAATTCCAGGTCACAGTTTAATTAGCCCATGCATAATATATTTGAGGGATCTCTATTTGTGATGTGATTGCTTTTGTGTTGGGGGTTTAATTCAAGAATCGTTTCCCATATCTCTATTCTGGGCAGGGGAAGACCATGCTGGTCCTAGCAAAGGCACAGCAGCCTTTGGAAATCCTTTGCCAGCGATGGGGTGAGATGAGAAGCAGCAGTACCATGATCTTCCACATTAAACTCCCATCTCCCCAAAGCACTCTCTTAAAGAGTCTCAGCCAGTCTGCGATGCATGCCTATGCATAGATACTGATCCCTAGTGATTTTAGCTATTTCTTTTCCAGCATGTAAACCCAAAATTTTTCCCAACACGAATGTCCATCTTTGGACTGCAGCTGAAGAGTGGCTGATTACTTTCCTGTGAAAGTGAGACCTTGTGTGTTACATGGAAAATTGTAAGTGCTGACACTGAAGCTTTAAAATGTTTTACAGAGAATATTTTCAAGAAGCAATCCTGTGAGGTCCTCTGAAGGAGTTACAAAAAGCTCACAAATGTAAAAATAGTATTTTACTGGTCTCCCTTTTTCAATCTGTATCTTTTGACTTGTATAGGGACACGATCTCCTGACTCTGTAGTAATTAGGATTAAGAATTGAAATTATTCAAATTACTATTATTTGGGTTTAAAAATCAGAAGTTGCTTATAGTCACAAACTATGAATTAATCACTCAAACATATATGTAATACTGATGTTTGTATCAATGTTTCTAATAATTAAGGAATTACTGAGTAAATTAAAGTTATCTAAACAGTATACGTTAAGTATAGTCAATGATACAAAGTATCACGAACACAAAAATCTAAAGTTTGAGGGCATGATATCAAAAAGAGAAGTATATCCAATTATTCAACACCAAACATTAATCCAATGGATAAAAGCACTAAGGGTTTAAAGTAATTTGGCTAGCACACACAAATCACTTTGCTACGATAATCACATGCTCAGACTAATTGCGCACCTGATTCTAAAATAAACCTCACAGCTTAAAACATTAAGCAGAGGGCTAAGACACTGATGCTGGGGGTGATAAGACACAATTACGTGTTCATTGTGGTTTAGATAGGGTTGTTTTAAATGTCAACGCTAGCTTGGTCTACAGCAATCCAAGAGTCAGACTGAGTACGTTCATTGGACATACACTCTTTTTTTCTGATAATACTACACTTTGCATACACAACATAGTGACAGGGTAGCAGGGGAAGAAAGAAACAGAACAATTAATTGATATCATTTATACATACCTTAGGCTTATTTAATTTCTTTAATATCAATTTAATTTAGTCCCCACTACTTTTCTGCATTTCCGTGGTCACTAGTGGCATTTCTTTCTCAAACAATATTGTCCTTTACACAACCTGTGCCTTGAAAAGGTCTGCAGAAAAAAACAAGCCATCTAGATTTCTGAAAATGTCCTGTCCCTCCTTACAATAACAAGTTGCCTCTGAGGATATACTTTATATCATGTATCTCCAATTATAAACCATATCTTTTCTTTGCTGTTTTCAGATTCTTTGGTATTGTCTTTGTTCCAAATAAGTGCCACCTGTTTCCAATAGCGAAATACCTTATTAGTCAATTGCTATCAATTAACCTTCAGCAGCCACACACTGCATTACAAAAGGATTATGAATGTAGATCAGATCACAGTCCATCACAGGGAGGGAATTAGGTGTATACATAATCAAAGTCCATTACACCATATACTGTGTAAATTACCACAGCAGGGCAGCATCAGTGTTTTCACTATATCAGAAAAACCCTTGGAGCATACTAATACTTGTTGGAGCTTCTCATGCGACAAAGAGACCTAGCAGTAGTTAGTAGATAAGACCTATAGTATTAGAATTTAACTGAATTTTGTTCTCCTGTCTTTCATCCACATCTCATGTCAGGACACGTGATGCATTTCTTGTGCCCAAAGAGAAATATTCTTCCCCACAAACAAAACAAACCCCCAATCTATTAACGAAAATTATTTACATTAACATAAAGAATTATGAACCGGAGATCACAGAAGGAGTTATTTCACTATAGAAATTAATCCTACGTTGTATTACATACTATGCGTGAAGAATTCCTAGGTTTCTCCTTAATTCCCATGTTTTCTTGGTATTCAGATGTCACATTTTCTTTCTGTTCTTGGGTCTGGCAGATCAACAAATATGACTGAGTTTGTGGTTCATCCTAATTCCAGTGCCATGACGAACCTCCAGCAGCAGTGGTGTCACAGCTGACAATTAAAACCATAACAACTTACTCTTGAGAACTGGCAAGGGATGCAGTCAGCGATCCGACACTCCTTCATTTCTAAAATGCTGCCTCGGCTCTTAAGCTGCATGATCCCTGTTAACACCAGTACAGATTGGGAAGCTGAACTCAGATGTAATGATTGCAAGCTCTTAGAGATCATAGCTCTGTTACTAGACACCAAACTGAATGTACTTCAGAAACAAGCGACAGCAAAAATGTTATTAACTGTTCCCAGTAGTCACTGCTTTGAGATACAGATTCACCCCAATATTCTCTCTCTCTCTGGTCATTTGTGATAAAAAAACATGCATGAGAAAAATCATCCTTTCTCTCCAGCTGCAGATTTTTGTGTCTACCATTGTCTTTTCTTGCTCTGTTTCCCTCCTAACATTCCTGTGTTTCCCCAACTATTTGTAGTGTTGGCTGGTCTAAAGAAAACTGAAAATCAAATGTGGTCCCCTAAGGAGTCATTTTAAAGTAACAGGCTTTCTGTATTAATGAACTTGCTCTTTAAAGGCTAACCCAGACTCATGGAAGCCAGGGACAAAGGCCACTGGAGCCAATGGGGCCTAGATCCATCCTACATTCAAGAAACTTTACTGTGTTTTGAGGCAATACCAGCTGCTTAGATGAGAATTGCTCTTTCACAGTGCCATGACCTGGGGATGTGTCTTAGAGGAACCTCTCTCCAGGATTCCCCGTTAGATTTGGGCATCTTAGAGTGGGGCTGTGTCTATGTTCTCACATGTACTATTGTCTCTTCATCTTCAAAAGCAAAACCAAACTGCATCATTGGACCTGATTCTGGCAGACTTCAGGCTAATACATTTTTCCATCCCACCACACACTTGTGGCTTCCACAGTCATAACTTATTTGTAAGTACGCAAGTGTATGGACAAACGAACATTATCATACCAGCCACGCTGACCTAACCCTAGATGAACACAAGCCAGCAAGAGGAAAAAGCCAGCAAAAGGAAAACAACACTGTTTTTCTTAGGAAAATGCTGTTTCTTAAGGATCAGTTTCATTTTATCAAGACATTTTTGTTTCTGAAGGAAGAAGGAAAAATGCAATTTGAGGAAAAGGCCTAACATATAAATGTCATTTGTATGGTTAAGTGGAGATAATATAGCGTTCCATATTTAATCCTACTCCTCCCTGTCTTTCTGGTATAGCACAAATGAGAAATTGAAGCTTTGGTAAAACATCCACAAGCTTCATTAAGTTGTAGCACTGTTTAATTAATAGTAGAGTTCTAAGTTGCATTGTTGGTCTGCTCTCTCTTCCTACCAGGTTTGTAATGTCTCCCTAACAGGAGCTGAAGAAATAAGGTTAAAGAAATGCAATGACAACTCAGACTGTGAATTTTGGCTTGTACTTTCAAACCACTCAGTGGGGGGGTGGGGGGGGAGGAAGTATTTTCCACACTTGCTGTTGGTTTGCAGCTTTGTTCTTTCCCCAGTGCCAACACATACAAAAACCAGTTCTGAAATTCTCTGTCTCCGGTTCTTGATCCTGTTCTTTACCTTGTGCGGTTCCTGTTCCCTCTGCTTCCTCAACGCCACGGCCAATCCAATCTCTCACTGCCTCTTTCCTCCCAAAACTAACTGTTTGACCCTGGGGCCCTCCCTCCCTCTCCTGGTCCTTCCCATGAGTGGCTGAATGGAGGCTGGCACTTGAAAGCATCCTGACATGTTACATCCCGGTTGCACAGTGCTTTCTCATGATAGTGCTGAACACAACTGTGGCAGTCAATGTGCTGCACAGGTGCATAACTGGAAGCAGAACTGTGGGTTTGGGGAACCCAGCGTACGTTATAGAGGCAACTGTTTAACAGAGGTAGTTCCCATGCCCCAGCTGATGTCCCTGTGATCCATGACAAAGCCCACCAAGAACCAGCACAGCGATGTCCTTGCTGCTGCTGCTGCTGCTGAAGTCAAAGACAAAATTTCTACCTGTTTCGGGGGTGCCAGTTCAAGGCTGGGAATTCAGTGTCTACTTAATTAAACCCACATTTGCCAACCGCCTAAACCGGTTTTCCAGACCTGCATTCCCAATTTACGCTACTGTAAATGAAGGAAGAGCTATGTACTCAGCCACTTGGTTGAAAGCTATCCTTAGCAGACCTACAAAAATAGATGACTAATACTGAAGAATTTAATGTATGTAAACCAAATTCAAATGTCAGGAAGTGTCATATATGTAATGTACACACAACTAGGCTTCAGCCTGCAAAGAAACTGGGCAGAAGATAACATTTCTCCCAAAGTCCCAGCATGTGATGGACTTCCCATTGTCTTCACATGCTAATACTTTGGTGTTTACATCCCAAAGGCATGGATGGCAACAGAACATATACAGGAGCCTGTACAATAATCCTGCTAAAAGCTCTGAAGAGAAGTCTCACAGATCATGCAATGCTCTAGCGTATCGTTCAGCCATACAAAAATACATTATAACTTTATCCCAGCAGTAAAGCCGCTAACTTACTTTGGACCTAACCCTTTCTGTAACCTGTCGCCATGAAATTATTTCACTACTACCTTGCTCAAAGCATTCATCTCTCTATCACCCATAATTATTTCAATGTGCTCCCTTTTGCCCTTTTATTTCCACTAAGACAGCTATAATTACGAAGCCGTTTCTTGTGCTAGACATCCTTGCATCACTAAGAGCAGTAGACCTCCATCAGGCTATGTTGTTAATCTTACCCATAATGACAGAACTTGTAATATTCTGGAATCAAATCTGTTTTACAGCTCGTTTTACAGCTCCAGGGTTAGTTGTAACAGTGACAGCTCCTGTGAGATGAGATTAATACATCTTTTACAAAACATGTAGAGCATTTGTTCTGATAAGGTTTTCTGGTATTTTTAATGTCCTCCATAACTCGATTTTTTTTTTTTTTAATAACTACAGTATTCCACACAGTGTTAGAAAAAAATGTTAGTTTTCATACTGACGCCTGAAAAAAAAAGCTTCCCTGAACTCTCTCTTTTTTCTTTTTCTTGTTTGTTTTTTTTTTTTTTTAACTACTCAGACATTTAAAGAGTCATTATGAAGGTTTCAGTTTTAATTCTTCTTAAATCTGGTCTACAAGAAAAGATGCCTCTTGTAGTTGTAGATTTCCTGACAGCTTAATGACCTGGACTTTTAAAAATGTTTTTTCTTTATTAGCTATGCTGGAAAGGAAACCAACATCAGCACTGCTTCTAAGGGAGAAACAAAAAAACCCCCACCTAAATGGGGATTGGACATAAGGAATTTTGTAAGTCTGAATTTAACATGCTTGTTTTCAGTGGCAGGGAGCTTTAGGAACCAATTATACATAACTTCAGTACATTGAAATTGCCGCTGTGACGTACATTTATGGGGTGTGATACGAATAAAAGACCAGCCTGGATTTTGAGCAGAGACGTTCTAGGCAGCAGATCTGAATCTCTTTGAACTTTGGGGGAATTAGATGCGGGCTGACATTTGTGGCTTTGGTTCATCTCCACAAGGTTTCACAAAACCAGAATATCAAACCCAATTTCCTCAGAAATTGGAGTTGCTCTGATCTACCTCTGAACTTCATGGAGGCAGTAAGTGAGTAAGGTTCAGCAAGTGGTTTACTGAAGTTCATTGAAGGATTTGAAAATTAGAAAACACTATCCCAAATGTAAAAAAAAAGTTTATGGTTACACAAGCAAGAAAGTCTGTGGTTTATACAGGGCAGAGTGCATGCAAGCATTACAAGCAGGTGTGAGAAAGCTCATTTTAGATATCATGTACTTTCTTTTTGCCAAAATCCTTCTGTAAGATTTTTTGTGTATCATAATCCGAATTAACAAGATCCAGACACTATTAGCTTTACTGGAATTTTTCATAGCTGTTGTATTTGAAAACATCAGTGTTAGTGCACTGATGCAAGCAATCCTTTTGACTCTGTTTCCTAGGACTATTCCCTTAATCAGCATAATAATATCATTGGACTGGCTATTATTCATCCCAAGAAAATCCTATTGATTTCACTGGGGTAGTATTAGACTTTGAACATTTACAGATGCTGGATTATACTCCTGGCAGCTTCTTATGGATCTCTCCCATTCTCCTCTAGTTTCCGCCCTCCACAAAGCTTTCCTCAGTAGACCCATGTCCTCTATAAGGGTTTCACCCAGAAGTCTTTACCCTACCCGTTAGAGCCCAGGGGTCCTTTGGGATGTGAGTCAGGCCAAAAGGCAATCAAAGGTTGTTCTAACATCTATTACTTGAAATTGTGCCTTGTTATGTTGAAGAGTCAATTAGCTGTCGGATATGCAATTAAATCAACCTATGCTGTGTCTCATTAAATCAGATGTGAAGCAAAGAATGATTTTTTAAATTTTTTTTTTTTCAAGACAAAGATTATCCTGGTCTCAAAAACACCTGAGCAGCTTCCATGCATAAAATTTATCCTGAAGCTATTTGGGATAAGATTGCCAAAATGTTACGTGTCCTTTGACTCACTGACTTTAATGAGAGCTGAGTGGCTGAATCTTTATGTACTGCTTAGAAATTTGGGATCATGGGAAATGAATGTCTCAAATCCATGAAAGCACAGTGTTGTATGTATTTTAATTGCTCTATTAGCACTTATTCATCAAGACAATGTCAAAACATAGGAGTAAAATAAGTAATCCCTCAGAGGAGTGATGGACAATTCCTTGTATGATTGCAGCAAAAGCAGTTCACAGAAACAGTCAAAGCTGTTCAACTGTCAGCACATTTGACCAATGGCTGCCAGGATGGAAACTGGCAGAGGAATGAAACATTTATGAAATTCAGATTTTTTTCACAAATTTCACAGGATCCAATTCAGAGGATCCTCAAGATCTCACTTTAAGGAAATATCTGAAGTCTCACCGAAGACCATACCATACTTCCCGAATACCACTTTTGTGAAACAGTTTGTGTTTCCAGTGACTTCAGGCTCCAGCAGATGTAAGACCTACTCAAGAAGCAGGTCTCAAGAAACTGGGAATAGCATCAGAGGAATGTGGAAGGAAGGCAATATTATAAATTATAATTTAATGTAAAAATTAGAAAAATAGTATTGAAAAGATAGATCTGCACTATTCTTCCTTCTTCATTTTAATTATTAAAAAAAAAGGGGGGGGGGAGTGGGGAGGGAAGACACCTAGAAGTCTCTCTTGCCTGCCAGTTACTTCTAGTAGTTTCTGGTTATAGGCTTAACAAGCCCCAGCTGACTGATAAGGACTGAAAACAAATAACACAGTTACAGCAAGTAACTAAAAATGGCTAACTGGGCTTGTTTGGCCACTTGTTTGTTGTGGATGTCTGTTTTTAAACTTTTTCACTACTTTGGTTGTAAAAACACATGTTCTAGAGCCAGGAAATCTGCCAGGGTGACTGACAGGGTCCAACTAGTCATAGAGGTCTCCATCTGTCCGTACATTTTTCAAGACTTATTTTAACCCATATCTATTTCAGTATTGAGTTATCTGCATTTGGCTGTTGATGCAAATCTGCTATAAAAGGCAACTTCTCAGGAAGCAAACATAAACCAAAGATGTGGATCTGGGAGTAAGCTACAGCTCAAGGAGTACGGCAACGCAAGGTATGAGCACCACATCCCTCCGGTGGGAGGGAACCAGCCTCCCCAAATTCCCATCTCCCTCCCATGTTGCTTCAGGGGCAACACAAAACAGCCCTGACCCTTACCCTCAGAAGGTTGTAAGGTTGTCATCTAGCCCTCAAGGATTAATTCAGACTAATTTAGCTCCCGCTGTGCTCAGAAGGGCTCATAGTTGTTCCTGGTGCGCTGTCTTAATGCCATGAAATATCATTTACCTCACCTGTACCTTGCAGCTCCTCGACGGTTCCAGGGGAGTCACAGCAGGGGGATGCAAGTCCCTGTTGCTGTTCCAGATTGCTGGCTTCCCGCCAGAAGATATCCAACAGGCACTCGGGATTGTCTCATCCAACGGAAGAGGCAGAAATGCCACTTTCAGAGGCTTTTTGCTTCTCTTACAGGAATCCTCAATCTGACAGTCACTTTAAGAGAGCTGTATATACGTGATATAATAATCTGGCATTTCTGCGAGTAACTCAAGTCTCGCTAGTATTACAATGGACTTTGTTATCTGCTGGTGGTTACTCCAAATGCCATGTAAAGCAGTGCTCAGGCAGGTCACTCGGATCATCACTTTTTTCCGTTTTGGGCTTTAGCCTCCCTATCTAGCAAAACATTTTGTCACAGGCTCCTCAGCAAGTAAAACTTACCAGTCCATGGGAAGTCTGTGGAGAACGGCAGCTAGGAGAAACACAGCACTTCGGTGAGCTTTTAACAGGAAGGGCTAAGACAAATACGTGGGTCACCTGCAGGAGGTTACCAATGCCAGAGCTTTCCATCTGAAGCCTGCACCTTTCTAGTGTGCCCAGTGCCTGTGGTCACAGGAGTTTCCTGGGATCCCTGTTTTGAGGAGCAAGGCAGGAGCTTTGTAGACCTTGGAGTGAACACAGCAAAATAAGAAAATGGGTGGTATTATTTCGAACCGTTGGTGCACTGGTTTGCTAGGTACTGTGCCAATCATCTCATGCACCTGAAGTGGTGCCTTTCCAGGCAGAGGCATGGACAGTGAAGCTGTTCAAGGGTAGGGTATTAGCTAAGGGATTGGGAAAACATGGTGATATACAAGTGCTCCCAAATCCCAGGTGCAACTCAGATTGATTTTTTTCTTTTAAATAATAAACATAGCTGACTTTTAAAACTGGAGGACTCTGGTTCCCACTGTTGTTGGAGGCAGACATTGGAATTGGAATTTCATGAAAGACGATTACAGAAATTACAGGACAAAACTCTCCCTCCTAAACTGAATTGGACTGGTATGAATAAAAAAATCTTAATCTTGCATTTTCTCTCTTGCTTGTGAACAGTGGAAGCTGCTTTTGCCCCTCCAGCCCAAATGCACAGCTGCCCATTTACACTGGTGTTGCCTGAGGCTCAGAGAAGGGTTAAATCTGTGTGAAACCTCTCAGCATCCCCCCGCAGCTCCTTTCCAAAACCTGTTTCACTTCTGTATATTTCTAGTCATACTAAAATCAAACAGCTCTTTAGCTCCATTAGAAAGACAAATTCAGTGAGAAACCCAGCTCAGTTTTAAGACTGAGGATTTAGATAGATTCACATCAGACATTCAGATGAGCTTAATTCAACTTAAAATGCATGTAATATAGTCATCATATTTCTCCCTCTTTTTATCTCATGCTTATATGATGTCAAGAAAAAATTACAAGACATGTAGGCAGACTCTAATGATGTGTTCCTCAGTCTGTGGTCTCTGCTAGTATAAAATCTCCCACAAGCTATTACTCTGTTTAGCATGCACAAGAGTTTCTCATGTCCCATCGGTAAGTGACTACGTTGTTTCCAACCTTGTACAACTCGGGCTTCTAAATGCAAATGTCTTAGTAAACTTTGCAGTTGTCTTCATCTATCCTCAGAGTAATCTTCAGATTAAGAGTGAAATGAAAAATCAGGAAACAAACTGTCCCTCATTTGCTAAAAAGTAAGCCTTTCAGTGCTAAGATTGTAACTTTTAATTAGGCAAGAAATAAATATATGAGAGTTGGGCAGACTATAAAACTGTAATTACCTTTAAAATTACTGCTAACAAGCAAATTAGCCACAGCATGGAATAGTAGCAGATCAATAGCAACAGTAAAATTACAAAGATTTTGCTGATCGCGTATTGTCTGTGGATGCAAACTGTAAAAGAGGTCCCTGCAGGCCTCACAACAATAACCTACAAAAGAATGAGACACAAAGGGTATCGAGCTCAAAGATGCTTCAATTTCCCTAGGTGATGAGCGCTCGTCCCATCAAACCACCTATTAGTCACAAACTCATACAACCAAGAACTCTCGGGCCTCTTGAGGTCTCCTGTCATCTTGAAAGAGGTAATACCAATGAGAGGCACTAGTTCCTCTTGAAGCATGTTCAGTTTATTGTTTTTCAATGGCTCAAGCAATTTACGATGGTGATGCTGCCAACACATATAAATAAGTTTGCACATCCGCTCTTCAGCAAAGGTCTGGAGGCTCATTGCAAATTAGTTAACTCAGAGAATTAAAACAGTAATTGGGCAGAAGCATTTAAAATCACAAGATTTTAACATAGAACAACAAAAAAAAATCTTTTCTTCACCTGCTAGCATTTAAAATCACAAGATTTTTGCATAGAACAACAACAAAAAAATCTTTTCTTCACCTGGTTTAAAAATTATTGGCTGACGTATCGTAGCAATGGCACATTTACAAATGTTTTGTATGGTTGTATATTTCGTAAAATAATTATAACTTTGCTGCATATGACTTTGCTACAGCATACTTTTAGTTCTTTCTGAAAACTCTGAAAGATACAGCTATGTTTTGTAAAAACATCCATTTTTCAATACTGAATACTAGCAAGGTTTGTATTTGAAAAGCGAAAAATATTGTTTTGAGATACCTGAAAGTAGGATTTCCTTTTTTTTCTTTTACTCACTACACGCTGTACTCCAAATAATGCAAACAGAGAAATAATCTTACTGAAAATACCTGTTTAGGTATCCAATTGCAGTTGATACATTTTCAAGAGCTATGTTTGTATGTTTGCATATGTTTACATTTTAGGCTTTATACAAACCATAACAATACATTTATTTTAAAATAAGTTAAGTAGATATAACACAAAATACCCTCTGTCAATATGTTTTGCTTATCAGCAAAGCAATAAATAGGCTTAGGAAATCTTTCAGATAGGATATTAACTGCAATTAACAGTGCATTAGTTACATGGTTACTGTCAGAAACTGCACATACAGCACCATCATTTTAGGGGTAAAAATGTGTTGTACGGCAATGCTTTACAGTCTTGCGAAGCCATTGTAGCCATTATGTCTGTGAAGGCTGAAAGGAAGGAATAAGGTTGATATTCATGATGGTAAATAATGTCTGTTCTACTATTCTAATTATTCATTTACAGCCATCCTGCTTATTACTATGCTGTTAATTAGTCAGAGTATGTTTTAAGTGGCTGTTCTATCAGTTGTCTTTCCTTGTACAATTTACAGCAACAGAAATCAATGTATCTTCAATACAAAGCCCAATCAGCATTCAAAAAACTCCTTTTGATTACCTTAAATGAATTGTATGTTGCATTCCAGAATGCCACAAATACTAAATGCTTTCAGCTTCACCAGATACATTCAAACAAAAATGATTCACTGTAAATAGCTTTTAGACAATTCATCACTCCAGTATTTGAACCCATGCACTAAATGGGAATCCTGCAGAAAAAAAGTAGTGCGTGGTCGTATATTTAAAGATAGTAGTCATATATTTAACGATATGACTTTTCTGGTGACACGCAAGAAAACCTTAATTCTGCCATTGCTACATTTTGAGCACTTGACTTTGCATGCAAAACAGAGCATACGTGTATTTGCATGTTTTCTGTGTTTTAGAACACTGTGTTTTAGTACAGTAGCTGCAGTCAGAAAAGAGACTGTAATTTTTAGAAGACACATATCCTGTAGAAAGCTGCCCACCCGGACACGGCAAGAAATGGCTTCAGACGACTGATCCCCTCTTTTACTCTGGATAAGGCTTGTACCCTGCGCCGAACTGATGTGGACAAGATGGGGCCATTCCTGATGGGACTAACTCAGCCCCTCATGCTGCCAGTCAGGGTGGTGGTGGAGCGGCATCCCCAGCAAGAGATGCTGCAGGACCAGCTAACGCAGCAGCCAGGCTGTGAAGTCAAACTCAGGACACGGCACGGGGGGGGACTCCCCAAGCATCCACAGACCCCGTGGGCTGGAGGAGAGCCCTTAAAGCCTGGTCAGGCATCCCAGAGCATGTTAAAATTCACGGTGAGGGGAGAGGTGGATGAACTAGAAGAGCGCAAATGTCCTGTGGATACGAAAAATGCTGACTAGGTCTCAGTCAGTGGGGCAAATAATAATTATGAATCAGAGGCTGGTATTGCCTCCACCACATTATTCAAGGTATGCTTCATTTCATTTTTAATATAAATATCTGTGTTACGCTGTGTGCCTGTGGTTTCATATTCCCAAGAGTGAGACTGGGGAAGAAATACCTGTAAAGGTGACTACAGGGCTTAAATTTTAAGTCCCTAAAGCCTGGGAGCTTTAGGTATGGGCTTGAGCCATATGTTTTATTTATTTTAGGAAGGGTCCCCTAGACATATTATTGAACCAGTCTTGGTTACTGTTATTGATATCTGACATGAGGTTATACTTAATCACTAACATTTAGTACCACCACTATGAGGAATCTGAAAAATCCAGTCTGACCAGCCAATCTACCATTATGGGAAATCCTTTCCAGACCCCAACAGGCAACTGCATAAATAAAGCACACAGCAAAATATCAAACCAATGAGTAAGCTGTCATATAAACAAGCCAAACAAGCTAGTAAAAACCACACTAGCATGTAAAGTAGGAAAACAGAGATCTATGCCATCAGAATGAGACATTCGAACCAGGACAGCAAATGCACTTTCTTGCAAGGGATCAGGCGACGGAGGGGAAGGCAGAACAGCTGAATTAGAGGCTCTGACCCCCTCTGTAGCCACACGCTAGAAGCAATAAGCAGTACCTTTTTAAAAACGGCAAAGGAGCAAGTATATGTTTGTAGTGTAGGACTTGGAAATGCATGGGAGAACAGACAACCCCCCTTTCTTGCCTATAAGAGTTTGGTGGAAGGAGTTTTTTACTATTTCTGTGTTGGACCCGTGCACGACCCATTCAGCGAGTGGGGTTCATCTTTATAAAATTAATCTGAGCGCAGGTTTCAAAAGCTGGCAAATATTTTCATGGCTTTGTAACTACTGAACCTATACCTTCCAGTGCAGTGAGGGAGATTTTAGAGAAAACCTTCACCCTTCATAGCCAGCTGAATATTACATTTTACTTTTTCATCCCTTCAGGAGAGACAACAACACTATAAAGAAGAACAGAACTGAACAGGTAAGTGACCAGTTCAGCAAGTACTACAACTCTCCACCACTTCTGAAAATTAAACTCTGTTTATGTTATACGTTTTCAAATTTTAAGAAGCCAAGGAATTCTACATTGCTGGAGAACAACTGAGCCTCATCTTAGGTCAGAAATTGAAAGAGAATAATCTGACGTAATTAAGTCACTAAGAGTCAGAAGCATGAAGTCGAGTCCATACTGTTTACACCAGCAAAGTACTTAGCCCAGTAAGATTAGCCCAGCCCTGTATGTACTCACTTCCACCATGTAGGTTCCAAATTAGCCCTTTCCAATGTCTGTATTAAATACCATTTATTTCTCTTCCAGCTTCAATGTTGCTGAATGTGCGTTCCAGCTGAGACTCAAAAGACATTATATCCATTTTATCCTTTCTGAGAATATGAGAGAAGTAGAAATCATGCAGATCATGTACACCACAGTTACATTAAAAAAAAATTAACAGACTAGTAGCAGATGCTTTAATCACAGTATTGCATATAGTAACCATCCCTTTTTCCTACAAGCTAAGTCAGTAATTACTATGTATTTGCATGGGGGACTCATACCTTAGACATGTGGCTGTAATGACAGTTTTTTGTCTTATTTTTCCCCATTAGTGTTGCTACATTTTTATTTTTAAAGTAGAAACAAGAATCCACACAATGTCTAAAAAAAACACACACTGAAGTATTTTCCAAGAAATTAGTGGGCAAATCTGTCAATGGAAAGTTACTGTGTGCCACTGAGTGTGGTTTTAAAAAGTAAAACCATCTACGAGATTTGTGATATTGCTCCTGTGTACTCTACTCTTCCCCCAAAGGAAGCTAGCTAACTCTTTTTAAGAATAAGTTTCACAAGAGTATTTTTTTTCTTCTCACAAAGAAACATGTTTGGTTTGGGAATAAAAAATTAGTTACTTGACCTGTTGTGATGGATCAGATGTTTCAACTGAAATCAAGTCTCTGCAAAAAGGGGAAAATATCAGTTTAAATGCATGGCTCCTGGTTGACAACCTCCTTACCTTATTTCCAGCAGGAGGCAGTGGCAAGAGCTGCACAGCATTGCAGAGAGCCAGGGAACAAAGGTTGTCTCTTTGTAGTTCTGCCATCAAGTTTTATGCTTCACTATTCATCTCTAATCCAAATTCCCAAATGCCTGTCTGATTGCCAAATGATAGGAGCATAAATAAGATCCAAAAGGACCTTCTCAGCATTTCATTTTCATCCTTACATTATGTAAAATTCCTAGACTCAGTTCAAGACCAGTATGTGGAAAGACAGGGTGAATACAGGTTGATGAAATAGGTTGTTGATGAGTCAATTACAGAGAAGAGGAGTTCATGAGGAAATGGATAGAGGTTGTACAGAGAGGAAATGAAAAGGGAAAGATGTGGGGAGGATGCCAAATATTGAGAAAATAAAAACCTCTTGTGGCATTTAATTATTTTGCTTTGGTATTATTTTTTCTATTTCAACACTGGGATAAAATAGTTCTTGTGGCTTATGGTAGATTACAACCACCTACCTCTATTTGACCTCTTTGACAATCCCAGTTGGAAGTCATGCGATATTACAATCACAGAAGTAAGTTGAGAGCATCACAGAGATGACTAAGTTTGATTTAAACTGGTTAGCATCGGTCCCTGCAGTATGGCCCTTAGACACCCATAACAACCAGGAGTTTGGTATCGTCTGTTCACACAACTTGGCTGCTTGTCAATGTAGGAATATCCTTGAAGAGTCATCAACAAGATCAGGTAAGTGGCTTCCTACATGTGTTGTGGAAATTGTGTATTGCAGCTGTCAAAATTTCCCAGCCCAATCTTGGACTCAGCAAGATGTCACCGACTGTTCAGCTTTTGACTCAGTTGATCCTGAGCAATTCTTCTGCCCTTCTAGTTTTTGTAGCTCCTCTGCACCTGGTTCTTCTTTTGTCTCTTCATTTTTCCTTTGGTTGTCCTCTTTGCAGGAGCTTTCTCATCCCTTTTCTCAGCTTTCTGTGGAGAGCCTAGATAAAAGCTATCTTTGAATCTCCTTTTCTCTTTATTTTACACCTTATCACTGGCTGATCTTATCCTTCCATTTAAAAAAAAAATGCATGTAATACCTGTTGACACACACATCTGCCTTTCTGCTTCAGAGCTGCCAGCCAAACTGCAATTTAACATTACTGTTCTGACATTGTCTCTGATATGACAAGCCATCATCTTAATGTGGCTATTTTTGCTATTTTTTCAGTCATCTCCCACCTCTTAGCTTTGAGCAGGGTATTTTTTCCTAGATATCTCTTCTTTACATTCAAGTCTTGTGCCTGCTTTCTACAACACATAGTTAGGATGCAGACTTCCCCATTTGCCTGTACAATGAAACTTGGGTATCTACCGTATCCTCGGACAAAGCAAATGCAAGTTTGACCAACAAATATCCACCCAGATGAGTACTGCTGCTAAGATCATTTTCCTAGCTCATTGCTTTGCCATTGGCTGCTTTCGTTGTGCATTCACCTTCTCTGCAGTGCCAGACATAAGCCATTTGTCTTCGCTTTCAGAGCTCTTCGCCATCACCTGTGTCCATTCATTATCAAATGATCGACTTCTGTCTTGGGTCTTCAGTCTGCTCCCAGCTCCAGCCTCTCTCATATTCCTGTTAGGCATAGAAATACATATCTTCATACTTTCTACCATGCTGTACGTAGAGTTACCCATAAATACCTCTGAAATTACTTCCTTAACCTCCTTCCAATCCGTCCTTAAAGCTCTCTTTGAGAGCAATTACTTTGGGGACATGCTCTACCACTGCACAGGGTGCTGATCCTTGTTTCCCAGTGCACCCTCCTCTTTCTGCATCCAGCCATTTTCTCTCTGCTGGTACTTGGGTATTGGAAACGCTTGACTGCAGGGACTCGTCTTTTGTTCTCTATTGGCACAGCAAGTAGTCAAACAGGTTCCTGGCCCATGACTCGTCTCTGATTCATGATGGTAGTAAAAATAAAAAACAATAACAGTAAGAAAGAATAATAATAACAGGAACAACAATAATAAAAGAACCTAAGAAGGCTTTAGGTATTTAGTACTAAACACACTTCATTGCCGTTTTCTGGAATATGACATAAAAAAGCACTAACATAGCAAGGAAGTATGGGGGGTGTGGGGGGAAACAAAGCCAAGAGATATAAAAATCATGTCTTAAGATGATATTTTGTACTTTCTTTTTAAACTAATTCTGGTCACTAAAAAACCCACCCAAAACCAAAACCCCCACAATCCAAACAAACAAGCAAGAGCTAAAAGCAGAGAGGAAAAGAAACAGTCATAGGAAATGAGAGGGAGACATGCAGATGACACACAGCATGTCAGACAGAAATAATAATACAAAGCCAGGAAATTGTTGTCCCCTAGTGATGACTTTGGCCCACAGTCATGCATAGCACTGCTTACCCCACCTTCCAATATTGTTTGGATAGTTAACTGTAATGCAAGCTGTAGTGTTAGTTTTTATATTTACATTTATTAATTTTTATATGAATTCCACTTGCAGAGCTTAAGGAAAACACATCTTTCTGCAATTACTTCTTTAAGGTGGATGCTGCCTCAGTGCAGAACTGCCTCACTTTTATTGCCTTTCACCTCCTTATCTCTGACATCAATGGGAAATAACCATCTGTGTAACTACCCAAATACATCTGTGAGAAAAATCTATGCCAGAAAATAATATTACACTCCTGACCAACATCCCCTTAAGCAAGGAAGTTTGGTGA
>NW_008794665.1:9281771-9327265 GCF_000699145.1 Aptenodytes forsteri | reverse complement strand
AAAAAGCTAGGAAAAGATGAAAAAAATAAAAAAAAGTCAGGCTCACTAACAGTTTTCTGGAATAATGTATTGCCTTTAGGTTTAAAACTGGAATGTTTCACAGTAGCATTAATATGACAAACAAAAGCAAACCCAAACAATTCAAAGGGCATTAACAATTGATGTACAAACACACATTTAAGAAACAGCAGGAATTTTGGACTAAATAAAAGCAGAAGTAAGGAGAGACAGCTGGGAGAGGGGAACAAGAAGGTTTGAAACTTTGTGCCAACAAATGATAAAGTACAGTTTTTACAAGCCTACTTTCTTTATTCTCTATTCAAATAAAAAAGCATCTTGCTACTGTCAGTAACGTTTATGCACTAACTAAAGCTAAAAACACACCAGCTGTGTGAAGTTTAGCTTTTTATTCAGCACAGCCTGTGTAAAATATATGCAAAAAACCACAGTGCATTGTGCTCAAGCTTAAGTTTCTTTTTAAAAAAAAGTAAGATGCTGACCTTGCAACCTTTCTGCACATGAGTAGTCACTTCAGGTCAATAATAACCGTCCAGGTATTTCAAAGCACTGCACATGCATTCACTTATAAATGGGAAAATTTAGGCACGTAAAGACAAGTCCAGCAAATAAGGATTTACAGGATCAGGTCCTAATTTTTATCTGTCTTATTTAAACTGATTTAAAACTAAATTCCTTCAAAAGCCTGAGGTAAAATACAGTACATATACTTATGAGTTAAACAGGCTGTAGAAAGTACAGAAGATAAACGTAAGAAGGCAAGAACAGTAAGTTCAGCGCCTGTTTGTAAGCTTTGGGTTCAGCATCCATATATTTTACAACTGCCAAACCTTTTTCAGTTTTCTCTTGCTCCAAAATACACTTAAAAGAAAACACTGACATAGCTGTATGTGTACAAGTACGTGTGCGTATTATATGTATAAAAATGAATATTTCTGTACAGGGTGGAGAAATTGATGTAATTTCATTGAAATCACAAGCCATGGAATAGGATTTAGTTATATCATTAGGTCAAACGTGAAAGGTTCGGAAAGACACATTTTAAACACAGTTTTTCTGGCCACAGGCAATGATGACAGTCTTTCTTAGAGCACCTCTGTACTAAGGAAAGTGTATTTCTTGCTTTAGGTCTTCTTGTGCCAATAGTTTTTGAGCGGTGATTTGCTCTGCCTAAAAAATCAATGTCTTTTGTGTTACATACTACAGAGAGGTCCAAGACACACACATGGAGCTGCATCTAAAAGAGCCATCACAGTAGTCCGGAACAACTCCATGATTTTATTTCCATGAATTACTCCCCTCCTTTGTTGCATTTCCCAATAGTCCAGATCTCTATAGAAAACCATTCCTCTTTTGCAATGAAGTGACACACGCAAAGAAACCTTTTCCTGGTCCAAATATGTGAATTTGTGAGCTTTTAGTGCAAGCACCATGAATCTTGGGCGCTTTGGCTGGAGCACTAGGAAAGGTAACTTTGCACAAGTGAAAAAAAATCTCTCCGTGAGCCAAAGGCTGAAGCAGCATGCGTTATGGAGCCAAGCTGGCAAACGAACAAGTGGAGATGGATCTTACGCGGGCCTGTCAACGCAGTAATGAGGAGAACATTCCAACAGTAAGTTAAATCATATTGAAGCTGTATTGCAAATGGCATTTTAAAAGCATGGAAGAAAGGAAAAAACAATCACTATTGGTGCAAGATGGTAAGCAGCACCAATAATGACAAGCGTTTCACAAAAAATTGGGTCTGTTATTAGCACAGGATTTTCTTATACTTGCACTCTAAATCAACACTGGCAGCTGAACATGAGCAATACCAGCCTAAGTTTTGTCCCAGCTAGTAAACAAAACCAGTGCAGATCAAAACAAATCTCCCATGTTGGGAAAGAATGCTGCTCATCAAAAAGCATCGTGATGAGCAACTACGGGGTGACAGCCCTACAATAATCAAACATCAATCAGTCATAGAAACTGCTTTTTCTGCCATTATACAAGGATCTTCATTACTATATGTGCACTGTTCTCAAGAGAGAAGAGATAAAGGTTTCTTTCAATGATTAAAGCAATAGTTTTCATGCAGTAAAACACATTTCACTCTAGGGAAAAAAAACCAAACCAAACCAAACCTGAAACAGGACAAAAATACCAAACGGTACAGATAGAAGCAGTAGTATTAGTGAAGGATCCCTATTCTTCTATTTCTTACTTCATTTAAAAAATGCAAAATTATAACTTTTCTACTTTAGGAAAGGGGAAAGGATATTATAATCCACAGCAAAATATTCTTGAAGAATTTAGAACTTAATATTCCCTTTCAAAATGACAGGGAATACTGCACTGGTCCAAATTTTGACAGTGGAAACTGACCCAGTGAAATGCGTGCCCTTTCAGAGTAAGCAGAGGGCTATTTTAAGCTCCATGGAAAAAATATTGAATTATATTAGAAGGTTGATAATAATATTAGTTTAAGGTAAAGGTTAAGTATCTAAATAAAATGTGTACAATTCCTCAGTATAAATGCAAAATTAGAGTGCAAAAATGGTTTGAATCTGTAGAAGTTTTTTTATATTATAATTCATAATGCTTGAGATCTGCAGATAATAATATTAAATCCCCTAGAAAAGGGGGGTGGAAGGATAAAAAACATTTCTGCTGTTTATTTTTGAAACATAGGCATTTTCTTTCCCCTAAGTGAGCCTTCAACCACCCTGGCACCTATTCTGCACCACTAAATAACAACTGGATGCTCATGCTTGGAAAGCTGGGTGAGGGAAGCAATTTAAAATTTATTTTCATAGTGGAAAATAGGTTTTGCCAAAATAGTTTCAGTTTATGAAAGGAGAGAACAGCTGTATTTGGTTTATAATAAATCTTTCACAAATCAGTAAAAGCAAATAGACAGCACAACTGTAACCCATAAAAGTGGAAAATATTAAACAACAGACAGTGAAGTTGTTAAACTTTCCCACAGATGCTGTTGGTAAAAAGCCTCTGCAGAATATGTACATGAAATGTGCATGAAAAGCGAACCTGAAGGCAAGGAGCATTGGAATGAGGCAGAATTACTTATTAGAGGAATATCCTATTAAGGTGGCCATTCTGGGTACGGAGGAAGGTGTCTCCAGCAGTTTCCTACTCCCATTACTGAATGTTAGTGCAAAATAATTACTTGCTTGCCAAAAATGACAGGACATTGACCCTGCAGACTTATTGAATTCGTGCTTGCCTCCAGGCCATGTCGGGGGTTATTCAATTTTGCCTGAGGAGGACAATCTATTATGAGAGATGAGTCAAGAAGGCATCTTCCCTGATTGCCCACCAAAGCCATTATCGCAGTGTAGAGGGGGCATGAGCAGCGAGTGGGACGGACAAGGCAGCGCTGATCCCGATTACCGGGGGACCAGATACAATTTGCATTACGAGCAGCAGTGGAGCTCAGGGCAATCAGCTGGGGATGGGGCCGCCAGCCGCGCGAGCGCCGCGCAGCTAATTGCTTGTGCTTGGCCTGGCAAACTTCACCGTTGTGAGGAGGAGGCCGATTGGCTTGATCTGCAACTGGATGAATATTTTTACAATGACAAAACCCCACAAGTTATCCCCAAAGGGAAACCCAAATGTTTAAGGTGCATACATTTTTACACCTCTGACACCACCTCATGTTGCAGCATAAATGTTTGACGTTTACTTTGTTCAGCCACTTAACGAGACAGAGTTAAGTCACAGCTTCATTTCAAATGAACAGACTAACAAAACCAGCAAAAATGTTTCTGTGGAATTAAAAAACAAACAAAAAAACCCCAGAGGATTCGTTTTTGTTGAAAGATAAATATGTGAACCTTTGCAACAAGCTTGCCCCAATATCAATGGGAATCTTTCCAGTGGCCTTTAACCACTTTAAATCAGGCCCCCTTTTTCAAATGAAGGTCCTATTCTTACTGGCTTTTTGCAGGTTCCTCAGTTTTGAAAGGAGCAGTGCTGTATTATACACCTGAACGCAGTGGCTTAATTTATGGAACTAATTGGATATGTAAAATAAATCAGTGTTTTCCAGTTCTCAAAGGATACGCTCTTCCCAACATTGCCTGATGCTAGTGAAATTGATCTGAAACCTGACTCAAAGCAAAATGAAACCACTGGAAATGCTGTGTGGCTCATTTAAATGTGTTGGGTATTTTTATTTGAACCTTACTAAACTCTTTGCTTGTGAGAAAACAGAAACTTAGTGCAGGAATTCATGTGAAAACATAGGTATCAGCATAGAAAAATCCAATTGTTTCCTCAGTTCTGTTACTAGAAAAGTGGGGAATTGTCCTCTTGACCTTGCACCCTATTTTCCAATATTTTGTGTAGTCTGGAAGTATAAAACTGTGATGGGAAGCTGTTATCTCAACAAAAAAAATTAACAAATCCTAACATTCAAGAAAGTCTGAAATATCTTTGTCTAGATTTGAAAGTTAGTTAAAACATATGTCTAGTAAGCTTACAGTATTAAAGTCAATATTCATTTTAACACATCCTAGTAAACATTTAAAAAATCACTTTGCATTGTTTTGCTGTCCACGTCAACATAAATTATCACCTTTAAAAAAAGAACAGAAAATTTGAGAGAACAGAAAACCCTAATACTATCCATGGATCACCAAAACCAAGAGCAAGGCAAAGTGAGATTAAACATAAACCAATTTGTTCTGCCATGGTGACCAGTCTGTCACTAGTCTGTGGGGATGGTTTGATGGGTAGAGCGTGTAAGTATTTGCAAGTTACCAAACTGATTCCTCTTGAAACCACAGCTTGGATTACAGTGAGGGCAAACAAAGGAAGATGAAGACATTGTGCCAATCTTGTTTGCAGCAAATAAGAGCAGCCTGTATACAAGGGCTTGGCTTAAGACCTCTAGGTGTATTCATACTGATAAAGTCAGTCCTTTCCTCATGAATACGTAATCCCATAATTAACTGCTCTCCTTAAAACAAACAAACAAAATCAAACTGTTCATAGTAACTTTTGCCATTCACATATTCCTTTCATGAAGCAGTACAGTAATCATCGGAGTAATAACGAGGTGCATGAACACAGATATTCAGTGTCACTTGGGCTACCTGAGACATCCCTTTTGTCCAGTTATTGCAGAAGGGCTCAGATCTCCCATCCGTCCTGGGTCATCTGTACCAGCATCACATTGATCTCTCCAGTTGGGCTACCTAGAATGATACAAGGTAGCTCTGTTTAGGCACTTGATTCACATTATACAGTACGATTACAGAACTATTATAAAGCATTATATAATATAAAGCAATCACCAAAAAGCATTCAAACCTTGTTCTGAAGAAAGTTTTCTTAATTTTCTCCCTGGCTTTTCTGGAGTGAGCATCCCCGTAACATCAGACAGCTTGAAAACACTGGGACAACTTCTGCCTGAAGTGAACCAAGGGACCTCTGGCCAAGATCCTCCTTGTCACATTTTCTGTGTGTCCCAGAGCACAGTATATCCCACACATTGCATGATGAAAAGTTCTTGAGCAACATATTACTATAATGAGATAACGATAATAATAACATTTTGCATTCTCCATTGGTGTTTATTCAGTTGAAAGTTAAGTCCCAAGTTACATGCATGAAAGAGCTGTATTAAAGAAGACTCCATTTTAATATTTACTAACTTCTTAGTGCCTGACTTGGCAACCACCATAACATTTTTTCAACCATAGGGGTTTTTGAAGGCTTTGTGCTCTTTGAGCAGGATTGGGGAAAGCTCTGGATGGATTTCCTTTGTTTTACTTTCAGGCATGCTAATGAAAGAAATTGCCCTGTGGAGCCTCATACGGACATCCAAAGGCTTCCTCAGCCATGCTGAGCTTTGAGGTACCTTGTCCATACCAGGAAGAAACATACAGGTAAGGGCAGGGGATAGACTTGACTCTTTTTCCCCAAATCATGTGTAGAAAGGAAAGAAGCAATCAGCTGGCTATTGCATTTTGCAGATAATTGCTAACAGCGGTGGAACGGTGACAACCGAGAATCTTCCTTGTTGGCAAGGGAGAGCAGCACAAAAAGGCAACTTTCCTGCCATCCCGGTCTTCTTTGTTCAGCCTCTTTTGGTCTGCTGGGAGGGCAGGACGTGTTACCTGAGGAGAAGCATGGTGCTAAAATGGCTCTGCATTTTGCCAACGTAAAGATTACCTTCCTAGCATATTTAGCACAATCTGCTAGTGTTGAATAGTAAGCCCCAACTATTTTGTGTAGTCTCTACACAAACGCCAGCTACCCATCCTTTCCACAGACACCACACCAATTTACATCTCAAGATCATGTCAGCATCCCTCTGATCTTTACAGATACCTGAAGATTATTCTCCGGATGAAATACATTTCTAATGATTCATTCTCCATTGCAAGCCTGCCACACCCTAGAGAGAGATCAAAATGCTTCAGCTAAATCTGGTTTCAGTTCCATTAGAAAATATGACTACTGGCCTTCCAAATTTCTTCTAAGGAAGGGTATTTAAATGCAGCTTTTCTTGCAAAAGTGCTAACAGATAGGTACCATAGCAGAACCATGGCATGTCTGTGGCCCCAGTGGTTTCAATATAGATGCAAGTATTTTTCAGGTGATATTCACAGTCCGTGGTCCCTGGGGAATGTACTCTACCACAAGATGGATCTGCACAACTCACAGAAAAGAAAAACTGCAGGATAATCACGTACCTTCCAAAGGGCAGTTTACCAGCAATATATGGCTGTTTATGGCCAGAAAGACAAAGCTTTAATGAATCAGGAAGAAGTGTTCCCACTTGTTAAATCTCTGACATGGATATTTTAGAAGTAGGTGCACCAGATAGATTTATCTTCTTTTCCTGGCATTTTTTGCTTTCTTTCCTACTAGGTGACCAGCCTTACTAATATCCCCAGCACTGGATTTCTAAAAATTTTGTAATATTTTGTAATATTTCCTTTATGAGAGAGTTAGATTAACCAGAAATGAGAGGACAGAGAACAGAGATACATTGCTCAGCTCTGCCCTTTACTCACAATTCTCTCATTAAATCATCAACAATTTTGCATGACTAAAGGCAGGAAGATTTGGCTGAGGAGGTGACAATGCTGAGCTCTGTCCCGCACTGCGAAGAGACACCCAGTCCTCCACATTCTGCCGTGGCAGAAAATAACTCTTTTAGCATTTTACATAAAATAAAGTTACTCCTCTGAGGAGATTGGCCCTTTATTTTCAAAAACAACCTTCCTCCTACCACTGGAAGTGCCTGGAACTCAATCAGCACCTCATCGGGAAGGATTGACTTGAGACATTGATTCTTGAGATGCTGGATTAAGGCAGCAGGAGCAAGGCAGATTGATCCCATTTGTAGATTTGTCTCTCAGCTTTTATGCTATAGAAACCATTTTTACATTTTTCAACTCCTTTTCTGTCTAGCTTTTAAGAGAGAAAATGCTTTTCCCTGAGGTCATTTTAGGCTCGCAGATATAAAGCGTATCTGTGGCCATTTCAGTGAGCTGATCAACTTAAAAATGGAGTAGAATTTGATAATTCAGTGAATTCACTACTTGCATCCAATGTTTCAGTTTTATTTGTGGTTTCATGTTAAATAAGGATTTTGTTTAAACATATTTTGGAAACAAGCTTTTTTAGACCATCAACGTATTCTACTATGTAAATTACTGTTTAGATACTCTTTCATGTAAGAAGGTTTCTTATCTAATGTAGTGCAACAAGTTCAAAACAGCTGCTAAATATTGCTATAGAAATAATTAGCATGTCTTACTCTTTCAAGAATGTTAAAGCTCTGAAAAGAAAACTTTTCTCCCAGACACCAAGTTATACAGAGACCTTTTTGTACCAATCCACAAGAGCAAGTTACCAGAAACTCAATGGGCCCCATATATGAAAAATGCCTGGGAGAAATGATGAGCAGCACAGGACCAACAAAACATCCTTCTTCACTGTTTCTCTGCCAGGGAGAATTTGGCTAAAGTAAGAGAGAAGTTTGCGTCCCAGCAATCCCTGAGTGCCAGTGCAATCCTTGGGAGCCATCGTCAGCCATACGTTCAAGTAAAGCATAAACATGTTAAACCTGCCTCTGTAATGAATAAGGTCCTCTGGCACTGCATATGTTACTTCTGGTCATGGACCATAATTCTGAGCTCAGCAGTGTTCACATATATACCTCCATTTGGGACAGCAGCAGTAAAAACTTAAAGGTCTCTGGTTTCCATATGATATTTTCTGGCATAGATGGATTTTGCTCTGCATTGGAGGATTAGGATTAGAGTACAGACATAATAAAACTTCATGGCTTCTTTCCCAACCTGGGTTCTTCTTATTAGAATCACATGGGGACATAAACTGATCATAAAAATAGTAAATCTGTTATTATTCCAGTTATATTTATTATTCATACATGGGATATATTGTGAGAAAAATAAATTCTAAACATGTATCAGCAAAGTGATATTAATAAATCAATCACCCACACTGTTTCCCAGACATGAAAATTGCTTAAGCAAATAACAGAGTTAAAAAAATCAGCTTTTGACTGGCTTGCGCTATTCCATACAGCACATCAAAACCTGGCACGTAAGGTGAAGGCATTTCTACAACAGTGCTGTCAAAGTTTGTATGCATAAAAAGCAGGAGCACATGTAGCTAGAAAAGACAGCCATCAAACTAGCAGATGAAGAGAACGCCAATGAGAACTAAATCTAGGTAGGTGAATGATTGCAGGCTAGACCCCAGCTTATAACATCACAAGAATATTATCTCCTAGGTTTAGACATAGCTTGGCTGGAGAGAAGCTGGTCAAAGCTGGGTGGAGTGAATAGACCTGACTGACGGGCTGCTATAGGCAAGTCAGGTCAGCCTGAAACAGGAGGCACTGGCAAGAGGAGACAGAGGTCATCGTAAATCTTTGAACCAGAGGTGATAACAAAATGTGTGAGAGGAAATGGCAAAGAAACTGGCCAAGGTACTAGCTTGAGTAGAAGACAACAGATCCAGGGTAATGAAGTAGAGGTGGCAATTTGCTTAAATAAAGTTGTCACTCAAAAGACAGAAATAAAGACAAGAATGAGGTCCTGTGAGTGCGAATATGCACTTCTGGCCTGACTGCAACCACAAATATTGTAATAGAAAAATCAGCTCGGCAGCCGTGATTCGAAACAGAATAACCAGCTTCAGTACAACAGGGAGCAAACCTTTTGAGCTCTTTTCCTCTCCTTAATTGGTTTCTTTGACAGTGTTTTCCCTCTGCCCATAGCAATTCTCTGATGTTTTCTCCAAGAAGTTTTCTCTGGGTTCTTGCAGCACCACTGAAACACATAAAGTAAGAGTGTTGAGTCAAATCATGTCTCAGAACTAGCTGTCCAGCCTTGGTTCCCCAAGGAAGTATTAAATTCAAGCAGATGGCTCAACAGGTTAGCATCTTGCACTCAGATAACCGCAACTCAGTGGATTTCTGGAGGATGTGATTGACTTTTCTTGCTTAGAGATGTGGGAGAAAATAAAAATGTCAAATTGTGTGGTTTTCAAGACAAAAACTGCAGACCTGCTTCTGTGGATTCCCATGCGATGCATCTCAAGGTGCAAAATAACCCAGTGACATGGCAGCCTGTACGCACCAACTGCCATCTTTAGAGTTTCCGTGTTGTGATCAAGTATGAAACGAGTGGCACAACTCTTAGTGGCCTCTAGTTATTGGGCAGCCATAGACAAACTTGCAAGAACAAACACTAGCCTTAGGACCAAGAGAGACCTTAGATAACTCTTCCTAGGGAGTGTGAACTGTGCACAGAAAAGCGTGCTCAGAGTGGTGAGCAGAAATAAGAAGGGAGGCCAAGTATTTCAAAATGTGTCTTAAACCAGGACCTAGCAGGGCAGTGGCCCACAGTCTAAACATCAATGGTGGGAAAATGTGATGTGGCAGGTGGGTCAGCTCTGTGTCACTCACAGATGCTGCAATACATGCAGGCTGCTACTTTCCACGCTAAGTGTGCACAGATCAGGGCAGGGGTGCACCACCCAGCCTCACAAATGCTGTGCCCTACATCCTCCCCCGTGCCTGACGCCTCCCAGAGTCAGGAAAGGAGCTTACCTCCCTTTCCTGCCACCGGCTGGTCTCAGGGATCCATGCTGCAGCCCCTGCATCAGCCCCAGCGTGATTCTGGGAGCCTGGGGCAGAGCAAAGCTCCTCCCAGCACTGCCTCTGCTGGAGCAGCCGCTACAGCCAGGGTCAGCTCCTAATTCATGTTCTTCTCCCAGGGCCTAATACACTTTCCATTTCAAAATTCATTTGCTACAAGCTTTCAACCTTTTGCCACCGTACAGACACTCAGTACATTTGCCATGTGTTACTATGAGTTTTGAATGGAGTTGAATTATTCTAAAACATTATTTTCTGCATTGTTTCTCTCACCTTTGTCAAGAAGCTGTACAAATTCTCACCTCACCGTCAGAAACATTCTTCTGTTCAGGCTGACCATTCCTCAAAGGAGCTTTTAAAGAAAAGAAAAGAAAAATTAAAAATTCTGTATTGTGATCTAGCAGCTGTTTTCCTTTTTAATATGGGAGCACCAGCACCACTTGTTTTTGCTTAATGTTCATTTAAGCATATGTGTGAGAAAGCTGGCGTATAAAACATTAGGCTAACATTTGGCATCTGGAACAGTGTTGCAGAAATTAATAGCTCCAGCTTGCAGATAACATTCATATTGACCACTGACCTATTGAACTGTTATATTTAGAAAGATCATTTAAAGGAAAATCTCATAGGCTATTGAATTTGAAGCTGTTCCAGCTACTCTGCAAGGCTTTTTTTTTTTCCTTCCTTTTCTCTCCCCTGCAGTGGAATTCTCCAAGGCAAATGGAGTAAAATATTTTGCTGGAGGGGATACTTTACTTTCAAGATTTATTCCTTTGCACCACAAATATATCAAGGAAAAAAAAAATCAAAGATGATAGCAAAAATGTTGAAAGAATTGGAAAGTTTATTTTCAGTCTCAGTATGAGAGTTTGACAGTCAAGCAGGGATTGTTTGTTTTATCGTGTGAGGGGGTTAATTTTTATGTTAGGCAGCTATGATCAAACTGAAATAACTCACATTATTTTCTTTTAATATTAGTTGTTTCTCCTTTGATGCCATGTCAAGGGAAGAACTGTCCTTCCTACTTATCTCAGACATCTGCTACAGAGGAATTGTCTGTTAATTATCTTGACAGATACAACCTGCAAGCTTGTTTCAATGAGCTGTGATCTGTACGATGTAAAATATATCAAAGCATTATGTGTACAAGCCTATTTAGCATGCTAGTGGCATGTATTTATAGATGTTTGGTCTCTACTTTTCTCCTACCAATAGTTTGTATGTTGAGCTAATGCTTGCCTTCCTATTTGCAATATGATGGTCAGACCACCATGCGCACACCCTATTACCATCTGCCTTTCTCTGAAGGTAGAAATATATATTAGACTATTTAATAGTCTGTACAATCCAAACTTGAGGGAATATTTTGCTGGCCATTTCACCTCGTCCATTCTCCTCCTCTTTATTCCCTTCTTAAAGCATCGTGCGTGTCTTTTCTGCCCTTATCAAGTGTTGAAAACAAACAAATACGTGTTATTATTAAAGAGATTCTTGCCAGGAGGTGAGAGAAAGATGTGTTCCTATGAGATTTGCTTACATATTCTGCAGATTGTAGATAGTATAGCTTTACATTTATTGAAATTGTCTTTTCCCCCGAGTTCGAAGAAAATGTGCCTAAAGCTATTATCGCATCTATCGACTCTGTGGGATTTAACGGACGTGGCTCCTGCTCCCAAGTGGTTGGAAAATGACCTCTATGAAGCAAAGTTCAAGCAGAGTGAAAGCTCTGAGACTGAGATTAGAGACCTGTCAGTTGCCTGGTAGGATAAAAGTGTAAAATTATATGTGGCGCTCAGTTCAGTCACATCAAACAGCTCAGAAATGTTTACTGAATGAACTACACGGTCGCTAATTACACTTTCCCCTTAAGTATTCACATTATCATGGGCAACAAATACCCAGAGAATCTGGAAAGGGAAAGCTTCTAATAAGTATGCAACAATTACAGCAGGCATGGTTTTGCACCTTAATTTTCTTACAGTGATTATTTATAGTGAAGAGGAAAAATTTGGCCTGTCATCACACACAGTATCTCTGTATCTCTGTTTCAGGTCTTCTGCGAAAAAAAGATGATAAATTTTAAATCAAAATATAGCAACAGGAACGTATCTACTAACACTAAAATAAACACAGCCTTCCTCACAACATGGTACAAAACATTGCCTTAACCTAGTGACCTTCAGTGACCAGGCTGTTCGGTATGGCCATATATATAATGTCTAATGATTACAGCAGCAATTAAAAACCTGATGAATCAAAGTGCGTTGAAATTACTCTTCCACTTCTTTCTGGAGGAAGTGCGTTAACCTTGTATACCATGGATTTTTTTTTATTCTTGCAACTTCCCTGTGTTAAAAATTGGCTTTCTTTTGATATTCACCAATTCCAAATTTTGTAACATAATACAGAAGACTAATAATAAAAGGTCCTCTTTCTACAAGCAAGGACCCTGGCTCTACACTTTAACTATTGCCCACAAAAACCTCTGACCATGGACACAATCCAGAAAGCAAAAGCAAGATGCAGGGGGCCCAGGGACTTCCAAGCTGAGCTTTGTGGGGCAGTTGTGGTAGGCTGACATGAGACACTTCAGGCAAGAAGGGAAGACAAGGCCCGGGGGGGCTTTGCTGCTGGTGTCCACATGCTAGAAGACGTGCTCCACCCCATCCACTTCCAAGCCATTGGAAGCCTATTGAGGCACCAAGGTCATTAACAAACCCACAGAGGGAGAAACCTGGGATGATCCATTTCCACGGGCACACAGGCAACGAAGCACTCAAGCACACGGCCATACAGAGAGAAAGATAACTGCTCTACCTGCTGCCATTTGCATGCCGTAGGTGGCCAATTTATGGTTCCTGTTGGTTTTTTTTCTTTCTTTCTTTCTTTGAAAATGCATTTTACACAATGGAAGTATTTTTTTTTTCTTCTTGGTGATTTTTTTGAGTCATACTATACTGCTGTCAGGAAAGGAAGAACCAATTTGTTTGACGGAATAACTACAGCAGATAAAAAATGGTACACGATAAAACTCAGTTATACTAAACTGCTGAGCCAGTCTGGAAGAAACTACTGTTTTGCCATCTGAATATTTCTACTGTCTACTCAAAGCATAGTTTAGTTAAACTGTTTTACATTAGCAAGTTTAGACAACAAATTATTTCACAGAAAGATATTTGCTGTAACAGTTATCATTGAAAAAAAGTGGCTTTATCTCTGCCTCTTAATTTAATGTATACCTTTGATTTTTTTATTCTTGTAATTTTTCTCAGATAAAAATTAGCTTTTTCCTGATCTTTGTTAATTCCAAATTCTGTAACATCATAAAAAAGCCTAATTAACAAAAGCAGAACCTTAATCTTCTATAATATATTCAATAACCTGCTAGTAAAAAAATATGATTTTTTTCTCTCCACTTTTATATGATCTCTAAAACATGTGCTTAATTAAAATTGATCTCTCACTTGAAATCTTTACAGAGTGACTTAGAGAAACACGGCCTCAAACACAGTTATTTGAATTTACATTAGCAGAAGATCTAACCAATAATATGTAATTGCTGTTACATAGTGTCATTTACACTTAATGCTACTGTCTCAAGAATTTTAATCATGATAAAGCATACATTGTTTCCAGATGATTTTTACAGACTGCTTGATTAAACCCCCCAAAGCATATAAACCATTGTATCTGGCACGATGATCAGCGTGCAGGACAGGTTAGTTGAAGTTTTAAAGGGGGAGGGTTTTTTGCTCAATATGGATATTCTGGAGCGGTGGGAGTCTGGTGCTGGGCTCTGGGGCCCAGTTCACAGTTACAGGTCACAAGGGGCACAACCCACAGTATTTTTCCTGTTGGCTGAATTAGCCACACCATGAACATTGAAGAAGTAACCCAAGATGGCGGTGTCAGGGGCGTGTGTGTGATATTCTGCTTTTTAAGGCTGCATGTTTTAAGGCTCTGTAACCATCCTTGAGAAATCTAGTGTAACCAGAAAAACAAGTGAAAAAAATTTAAAATCTTTCCTTTTAATTTCTACCAGTGTCTGACGCTAAACAGACAGTAGCCTCATTGATTCATTACCTTCCCTAACCTCTTCCGAAATGCCTATTTTATTTTTGCCCAGTTACTAAACTTTACAAATTTTTCTGTTTCATTGTCACAGGTGTTACTTCTACCAAGAAAATCCAGAAATGGATGTCAGAGAAATTAAACCTGTAGTGCAACCAAAACAGGTTAAGGACACAAGGACATGTTCCAAGGCATCCAAAGTAGCTCAGACAAATTTGCTTATGCAGAAAACAATTGTAAATATGTGGAAATAAAAGGAGTACCTCTTCCACAGTGCTTCGCCAGAAGGAAAAATCCCACAGCACTGCCATTCTCCAAATTTTTACTTTCACTGTCTCCAGATATTTTGAAGGTAGATGTCTCAAAGACAGCCTGACATAAGAAATGCAGCTCAGGTGACTTAGCAGAGATCCCAAGGAGCAGAGGGAAATCCACACTCTGGACTGGTTGATGTATGAAAAATACCTCAAGTCTCTCTCATGCGGGATCTGTTAACAAATGGTAGAATTTTAACATTAAACCCGATCAAATTTTGGGTGAGGAGTGGGATCAAGATAGAATGGACAATTGGTTTACTAAAAAGGTTTGGAAATCATGATGAAATAAAGGACTTTTCAAAAATTGTGCACATATTCCATGGCCAGAATTCAAAATCCGTAAGGAAAGAAGCCGTTTTGGAGGAGGTGATTTCCTTCAAACTCTGCCCTTCATGGACAATTTGCAGAGCTACCCCTGCACAGAGTTTACGCAGTCCTGAGTCTCTTCATAACTCTCCTGTTCTTGATTGCAAAGAAAACACACACCCCCATACTGTATTATTTGGAAATTAATATCCAAATCTTCCTCTCCACTCTCCTTGTTTTCTCCCTTCCTGGTATTCAGAGAATATTAGCAACAGTAGTGAAGAACGGCTTCTGAGGCTCCTGCTAATCTCAGGGCAATGGCAAGTGGGGGAGATGCCGAGGGAGTTCAGCAGTGACGGATCCCTGAGTAGGTGCTGACAGGAAATCCTTGTTCGGTGCACGTTTTCTGTGGTAGGGATGCTAGCGTATCAGACAACATGACCTGAGGTAGCTATAGTCTGGAACTGGATCCCCAAAAAACAGGTCTAGCTTTTGTTTCTGGGAACTTTTCCTATTTGCCTTTGACAATTCCTGCCCTCTGCAATGACAGTTATGAAAAAGACATTTTCAATCCAAAAAAAAAAAAAAAAAAAGAAGTGGAAGGTCAATTTAAAAGACGGAAAGTGTTTTCAGATGTTTTAAGCTTTTGTTTCATTTGTTATTCATAGAAATGATTTTCAAAAAATAAAGACGTGAAGGATATGCCCTGGGCTTGACTTCCTGTGGGCTAGGAATGGTATAAATTATGTCTTTGCATTTCCTCCCTACCAGTGCTATCGGCATCTGCAGGTCTGTATCCACAGGGAACAATTAATTTTTTCCCAAACAAGTTTGCTCATTAAAGTATCTGACTACCACTTTATTTATTTCTAATAGATGGTGCCCTCTTTTTGTAGCAGATGTTGAAACGGAAAATAAGTTCCTTAAACATATGCTATTATGATGGGGGAATGTCAAGTGCAGCCTGCCTCTGGTTTGCGCTGGAACCAGTACGAAGCAGGGGCTCTCCCTCTGGCACTCAGTGGGAAACTGTAACTGGCTAATTGACAACCTGGGAAAAGACAGGTTGAATCTTCAACAAATATTTCCTTTATATAAAACATGAATTATACACTGAAGTCAAATATCACGTGAAGAAAACAGAAGCAGATAAAAGCCCATTCCCTTCACAGATGCTCAGTCTTAACTCACCCCTCCTGGTAGCACCACGGCCCCTCATCTGCAACGCTCTTTTGGCCCAGACAGGGCCTCAATGTGCAAAGAAAACAGCAATTTGCAATGCCCTCTCCTGCCTACTCCATCTCATTTTTTTCCCTTCAAAAAATCATATCTGATCTTCTTTCCCCATTCTAAAAATACTTTGCAAAATATTATTTTTCTTTGAAGTTCATCTTTAATAATTCCCGTCCTTTCGCTCTTCCCACACCCGGTACCTCTGGATGGCCGGGTGGATTGCTTGTACCATCAGAAGAGAGGGCACTGCAACCTCGCCACTTCCCTCATCATGGTCGGTTTGAGACAGTCCTCCAGGCAATTTAACAACAGCTTCCCCCCGCCACAATAAACCACTTTATAGCACTCTTGTCCAATGCGAATTGACCTGCAGGGCACATTTCAGTAGCAGCTTAATTCACTTTCTCCCTTCCCTCGAGTTGAAAACGGTAGGGCATTAGTTGCTGTATAATGTGACGTCTGTGTCTTGTCTCTCCTATTATCTAGACTAAGTAGATCATAACACCCGCAATATAGTTGTGTGTTGATTTAAATGAAGAAATATGGTTCGATGTTAAAATAATTCCTCTAATTTATATATAGCAAAGCCTCACGCAACATATTATGTCAACGACATCCCAAATCAAGATGTGCGATCTTGAGAAATTGTTTGATTAACTTCTGTCTTGTAAAACATCTTCCCGTGGCAAGTACTTAAGCCTGTAAGAGCTGCCAAGTTCAAGCCAGTGTGGCTCATGCTATAAGTCTTTCCACGGTCCTTTGGGCCACTCCTTAACAAGAGCTACCATTTTGCTGTCACTGTCACTTCGCATATCCAGTCTCTAAAGCTCTGTTTGTTGTTTCATTCTGCTCTATGTCTCCCTTAGGAACTTCTTCATTTTAATATAAATAGAGCGTTTCATCATGCAGTGCCAAAGACTCGTAGAAGGTACAACTCTCAATATTACTGAAGACGATGCATACAGATGAATTTGGCAGCAGATCACAAACAAAGGGCCTTAATGAAAAGGGGCAAACTTCCTAACCCAAAGGTATGGAAGGGAAGAGTTTGAAAATAATAAAGGAAAGGGGAAATGAACGCCTCCCTCTGCTAACCATTGGTTTGATTGTTATTCACAAACATCACCAGAAGCAGATAATTATGCCCTTTTGCCATACATCACAAATACATCATACAGAATGCATATTTTTAAAGTTCATTTTTAATGGGATTTTTCTTTTAACATGGAAATTAATTTTCCTTCTGAATTGGGATGATTTTTTAAAATCCCATAACATTTCTAAGCAAAAAATTTATATCTGTTTTAGAAAACTATGTTGTAGAAAAATGTTCATTTTGGAAATTTTAATAGTTGTTTTTTAATGTTGTTTAAAACTTTGCATACTTTTCAATTTTGCCTTTTTGTATCCGCCTATTTATATGATATGATCAAGCATATGATAATAAGATATGACATGATAATATTAAAATAGGAAAATTAGTATAGTATAGGATAATAGGATTAAGGATGCCCAGGCAGAGGCATGAAATTTGATGTGTTATGTGTTGAGAAAACGCAAAATAAAAAAGCAGTTTCTAACACTTTCATAGTAACAGCAAATAATAATAATAATAATAATAATAATAATAATAATGTGCTACAAACACGTATGTCACTTATATGACATGATAGCTGTGATATGTTACGTTCTGGTCACCTAATACTTAGCAACAGGATAACTTTTTATATTTTTGGAAGAAAGTGTCTCCTATAAAAGTGACATTTGAGATGTTTGAGAAGAGATGAATGAAATCAGGGGTTATTTTAGTTCTGCAAATTTTACCTCTCACGTGTTGGCGTATAATCCCAGTACCACTGACACGTTGGATCTCATCCCATTCTGTACGAAGTAACACGAGGGGATCAAATAAAAGTTGGGTTTTGCCCTAGCGATAGTTTCTAATGACTTAGTTACATTTAAACCATCTTGTCCACAACCCTTTGGCTTTAGCCTCCTACTTGAATAATATAACTGTTTCTATCATATCCATATGGAAATGCTTTGGGGATCGTATCAGCTCATGCTTGCATATTTAATGCGGTTGTGCCAGTTTAATAGCTTACTGCATGACAGTTCTTAGCATTTCTGTTTCCTTTTGTGCCCTCTGCAGTGAATATGCAGGTTATCTTATATATTTACTACACTTTTTCAAATTCTACATGTGCGCAAATATCCCAGCCATTTGGAAATTGTTAATATCCAGTTACAAATTCACAAGTGGCAAATACGCAACCGTGAAATTCAGTAGTTACAAAGCGGAACATTTGTACATTGTAAATTCCTGTACCTTTCTTAAGTTGCATGATGGGGAGCAGCAGGTGACATTAGCCAGTTTTATGTGCACTTTACCTTTCTCTAACACCCCTCTCGCTCCCTTCCCTCCTACTGATGCTGCTCAAGTATAGAGTTTCCTTCATTCACTTTAATGCTAAAACCCATCGTGCTGAAAAAAAATCAGAGAATTCGATAGGACCATAGCTGATGCAGGCTTTTATCTGGACAGGTATATTTGTATGGTTATGTATGTGCTCATGCATGTAGATGAGAGCAAGCACAGAGGGAGGATGGAGGTCACATTACAGTATTTAATGGACGTACGACACTTACCCTTTCTGCCGTCTACCCTCTCTCCCCATTACCACAGAGTACAAGCACCTCAAAGGTATTAGCATATCTAAACTCATGACACTTCTGTGAGGCAGAGGACTGTTGTTATCCCTTTTTTAGAAACCAAAAATTCAGCCTGGAGTCAGCTGGTCAGACCAGCGTCTCCCACTTTGCCAGCCAGCAGCAGAGCTCTGGGTCTGCAGTTTTTGCTTTTGCAGCCTTTCCTGCTAAACAGGAAAGTTTAGCAAGACTTTAAAACTAAACAACACTAAGGTTAGGGCAACTCAATTCACCGGTAGCGGTGGTGAGTGGAGGTTTCAATGTCCCGGCTCCATCCCCTGCCCCCAATGGAGGCGGGAGGGCCTTTACTACAGAAGTAACTCATCTGGTATATTAGCCCTATGTTCTTTTTACTGTAGCTGCAAATTCCGGCTTTTTTAAAAACAAACAAAGTGCTTAAATGTTAGAGAAGAGGTATCATAGGAGTGTAAATCAGGCAAATGCCAAGTCTTGCAAAACAGACATGCACAGAAAGGAAGAACGAGGTTACTATCTAATGCCTTTTTATACATTTTTCACATAATGATCTGCTCCCAAGTTACATTTGAAAAGCTGTGTGGTATATATACTAATCACATCTCAAACAACTATCATAGAAAATACTTGCTTGATATCTGTAAGATGCCCTTTCACTGGGCCAATAAAACATAGAGCTATATAATTATTATTTTTAAAAACCACAATGTTCTGCTTCATAAGTAGCCCAGTGTATCTTCAGCCACACCACTCATGGAGTAAGATGCTACTTGGTGAATAAAGGGGGATAGAGTCTACCTCATAGTTATAAAAGATAATCTCATTGTGGGACATAAGCAAACATTGGTATTTAATCATCTTATACCATAATTGATATCTTCTGATGAGGCAGAGCAGCAGACACAAGCATATTTACTCAGAAGGCAAAGACTAGTGGAAATCCTTAAATAACAGTAGTCAAATTCTGCTGTCACACTGTAAATTTACTGGTGGCAGAACTTACTTTCAGGAGTCTGAGAAAAGTCCTTTCTTATGACGTTTTTGGTGTATAAATAAAATGTGGTATTTTTGTGAGGAAATAGTTGTGTAATTCATATCTTCACTCTGTTTGTGCTTGGAGGTTTTTGCCTCACCTGTGTCAAAACATCATAATCTTACAGCTGCTAATTGCAGCAGAGTGGCGCCTTGAGTTATTTTTGTGGTCAGCATGAGATGACATGTGACATTATATGTTATAGTAACCCTCAATAAGGCCTTTCTATCGTAAAGATTTTAATGCAGAAGGGGGGGGGGGGGGAATCCCCCAAGATAATTTTAAAGATAATTTTAATGTGAAAGTACATTTTTCTTGATTGTTATGCAAAATTAAGCTGATTTGATTATTTGTCAGGTTTACTACTTTAATACTAATGCACGGTGGTGTAACATTAACTAGCTAATGCTTTTAAGGCAGTTAGTCAAAATAAGTGCATATTAGTTGAGTTCTGACTATGCTGGGCTTTTGCCCGAGCAGAAAATGAGCGAATAAAAGCACGAATTTAACATGATGAGTCATACCAATCATATTAAAAACTTACCTTTTAGGGACCACATTAGGTGATATCCCGCAGCCCATATTTAGTAACCCTCTGATTGACATTGGCAAGAATTTTTCTGCGTAGGAGCCACGTAGGGACTCCGGATTTTGGCTTGTTCTGTCTTTAAAATGCCGACAGATCAGATGTGTTCTGAGAACCACAAAAAAATGATTTCTTTAAAAGAGCATTTTCTAATCGCTACCGGTTTCTTAACAGCCTACGAATAGGCATATGTTCTTTCAGCCGAGAACGTGTATCAGGTTTCCTGGAAACCATCCCACTAGGGCATGACTATAGCTCCAATATAAGCAGTGAAGCACTTAAAAGGGGGCTAATTAGCTATTTGCTGTACTTGACAGATAAAAGATGTATGCAAGCACAGAGAAAAGACTGCAAATATAGATATCCCTGATTATGTTATTGTCCAACATTTTAATTAATTTCTTAGACCATCTTTGTGTAATATAAAAAGGTTTTAAAAGATGTGATAGTAACAAGGCTGTGGTGTTTCTTTAACTAATCACCATCACTGCAGGGTGCTGGAAATTTTAAAGCACGTTTTATATGCTCAGTTCATTGAAGAATTACTTTTACTTCCTCTGGCCTCAATTTTTCCTATATTTGCAGAGCAGCAATGAGAAAGGTGTGATTTGATTCAACTAGTGTGCTGCCCAGAAGCCACGGCGGATGCCATTTTGGCATGTAAATCGTCTACAGAGGAGACAGACTGGCTGGTGACTACAAATAGGGGCAGACAATAAAACCTTTGGGATCCATCTGCAACTCTACAACTCATTCACTGGGTAAGGAATTAATGCAGCTTCTCTGAGACTCATTTTAGCTACCCATAAAATTGGGGAATCATATTTATCTGTCACTTGTAAGCATTGTGTGGCTTTACACCCCCCTACGCCCCAAGTTCTCTGAAAGCCTCAGATGAAATTTCCTCACAATGTATTTTTGCTTCTAATTTTAGCCAAAACCAAACGCAAAGTTGTCTACAATGTGAGGCTAGCCAAGCAAATAAATACATTAACCAAACCTTCTGAAATAAAAACATTTTGGACCAGGGTTTAGATTCCAGCAGGAATTAGGGCTCCTTCCTATTTTACTGATACAGTTTCACAAGTTCACAACGATACGCAGTCACCTTGGCTATAAATCATTTTGGTATGTTTCCATCAATGTCGCAGGAAGGAAGGATTGGGCCCACACCATGTCAAAATAATGAGGTATGCGGGTAAGCAGATAGGTACCAACAGTGTAAATCAGCAGTACAGAAACCAGCAGCGTTTTAAGCTTTGTTAATAGCGAGAGGCCAGGTACATTAAAGTAACAGACAATTTGTTCGATAAGCAATTGATATTTGACAGGCCAGTGACAGCCTTGTTGTCAGGAGATCACTGCTCCAGCCTCAGTATGTGACTTTAAAAACTTCACTAGGGGAAAAATTACAGTCAGGCAAGCGGCAGCAAGGCATAGCCTAAGGCACTATCTGCCAATAACTAAGTCCTAGGGAAAACTGATTTGTGGCTTCTGATCACATGAACCTATAGCCTTCACTATTGACTAATTGTGGTTCATCTGGATGTAGATCTATCTTGGCTAACAAGAAAGCACTAGAGGTCTTCATTTAGCCATTGAGCTGAGTCTCTGGAGACATGTGTGCAGCTGTCTTTACCTTCTTACCAATCAACACATCAAAAGCTGCAGAATATATTTCCACTTTCAGAAATGCAAACTGCAAGTGAGATAAAGTTGCCAAACTAGACTTGAAAAAGAGTGAATGATTATGACTCTGCTCCAAATACAAAAGATAAATCATTTATGACCTGCAGAACTTTCCTATCTATATAAATTTAGAACAGATAGGAATTAATTTTACCGGCGCCCCAGCCACATCATTTTAATGTAACTGTAAAGGATTAAAAAAATTTTAGGTGCCTTTTTTTCCCTACAAAGCATCAAACCAGGGAGAACACAAGCAGACCAGGTGAATGCACATTCCCTTGCACAAAACGACCATTGAATGATGCTGTTTTGATTTGTTTTTTTTTCAGTGAAGCTAGTATAGTTAAAAATAATCTACTTGGTGCCATGAAAATCAGCTGTTAATTACTATGCAAAGCATCCTACCTAGTCCAAACATTATGCTAAAATTGGAAAAAAAAATTATCAACACTATTATGGAAGCATTTGAAGCTAAAGCTACAGAAGAGACAGGGTCAGCAATTTTGACTTAAATCACTTTCTTGGCTTCTGCTCAGGTTAATAATTCATTCAACTAAAGGCAGTATTGGCAAGACACAGAACACCACCACTGAAGGAGGTGAGCTCCCTCATGCTCCATCAATGCTATCAGACTTTAAAGTCCACAGCAATTTTAGGGCGCAATTATAGTTTGACTTAAAGTCCAGACTTAGGTCACGCTGGACTTAATAGGCAAACAGTTTGCTTCAGTCCCAAATGAACAAGAATTTTGTGATGTCCATTAATCAAGGCAGGATCAGCCAGTGCCGGATCTGACTCTCAGCCTCATAATATGAGGCATACCCAAACCATCACTGCTTTTTCTCATTTGTACTGTTTCGGTAAGTCAGGAGAAAAGTTCTTCTTGTGAGATTTCTGTTTCTTCCCACTCCAGAAGAATGAGAGTACAGAGAGGGTGCAGAGTCCTTGCAGGATTTCAGTATCTCTGCGTCTCAGCTTGGCTGCAGAAGGGAACTGGCAAATGATTTTTGCCATTTAACGTTCTGCCCAGTTAAATTGGGGTTTGCAGCCTGGCAGAGAAGAGAAAATTGAGCACGTAAAATTAAAAGCAATGTAAAGATCCCCTTAGAATGTCAATCCTGAAGATAACTTTGCATATTTTTAGTTATATTAATGGACAACTGTTTCTGGATTGCCTATCTTGACCGAGATCAAAGAGGAAACTAAAACTAGCTGAGCGGTTTGGGAATAGGAATTATGAGAAACTTATGAGAGATGATTTAAATTTAAAGCCTTGTCCTGGTTTCGGCAGGGATAGAGTTAATTTCTTTTCTAGTAGCTGGTACAGTGTTTTGGATTTAGGATGAGAACAAAGTTGATAACGCACCGATGTTTTAGTTGTTGCTAGGTAATGCTTACACTAGCCAAGGACTTTTCAGCTTCCCATGTTCTACCGACTGAGAAGGCTGGAGGTGCACAAGAAGCTGGGAGGGGGCACAGCCAAACTGGCCAAAGGGACATTCCATACCATGTGACGTCATGCTCAGTACATAAACTGGGGAAAGCTGGCCGGGGGGGCCGCTGCTCGGGGACTGGCTGGGCATCGGTCGGCGGGTGGTGAGCAATTGTACTGTGCATCACTTAACCCACGACTTTTTCTCACTTGTGCTCTTCCAATTCTCTCCCCCATCCCACCGGGTGGGGGGGAGTGAGCGAGCGGCTGCGTGGTGCTTAGTTGCCGACTGAGATTAAACCACGACAAGCCTCTTCTTCAGGGCAGATTGTTCTACGTAGGTAAAGCAGAAAAACTTGTGTGTTTTCAAAGTTCTTAGGGTTTAACAGAATGCATTTCTGCATCTGTCGAGGTGTACCTATTGCTGCTTATTATTATTACTACCAATTTTGATCTAGCACAGAGATGCACTTTTTTTTTTTTTTAAGTAATATATCTATCTCACATTTCTTTTTGTTGGACTTCCACTGTGAAGCTTTTGCCCAATAGACCTATGATAAATGACAAAAGTTCTTACTGGTGGGGCAAAGAGTTCAGCCTGTTCCGAAAGCTGCCACATCTTCCTCGTTACAAGACCATGTTGCTTAGAATTTTGCAAAATTAACTCCCAAGAATAACATTTTCCACATTGACATGGTTACTCGGGAAAATATCTTGAGATCTTGCCTCTTGTCTTTGAAATATGGGAATGCCTCTATACTCAAGGCAGGAATGGCTTGTTACCACTTTCTCAAAAATGCCTTCAGTTGGCCAAACTGTAAAACTTTGTGAGGAAAAATAAAAAATAAAGAAAATTGCACTTCAGTGCAGGCTCAGTAAAAACAGCTTTCACTTTTAAGAGTTTTTTCAAAGTGAAAACTCTGAAGATTTTACCTTACTGGTCTCCCTCTGGCCCCCACAAAAGACAGGATGGGTGCAAACCCTGGGCAAGGACGAGCTGGAAGTGTTTCTCAAATTTTCTCTCAAAGGGCTGCTCCTCTCCAGGGCTGCTGCCAGGTGCTGTAGCTGAGAGCAGGGCACCACCAGCATTTCCCATCCTCCTTGTTACCGCTCCTTGCTACTCTTCCCGCTGCAGGTGGGGAGAAGCCACTGGAGCTGGAAGCCAATGCAGTGGAAAACTATGAGGAGGGAAACACAGGGGTTGCAAAAAGGAGCCCGCTGGGCATACAAGCGGAGAGAAGAGAGAACAACAGTGATGAATATTTTATACTCATCATCTTATATATAGATGATGATCTTATATATAGAGAATGGGGTAGGGGGAGGATATATGAGATATATCTCATATATGAGATATATGAGAAATTTGGAGCTTTTTTTTTTTTTAATTAGGAAACACTACTTTATCAAGCCTGTAACTTTCCTGCAAAAAATGACAGTTTCCCTGTTACGTTTCATTCAGAAAAGGGTTCTCACCTCCCGAATGGAAATTTTGGAAGGAAAAAAAGGCCAGGAGGAAAGGAGGAAAGGGGAAAACTTATTCCAGAATAGTGCCTCAAATGTTTGCCTAAGCACTATGAGACTACCCTCAAGGGCCTAATTCAGACCTGGACTTGAACCCCAGCCTTCCACTTTCCACAGAAATATCCTAATAGCCAGTGCATTTGTTGCTCCAAGGAGAGTCTTTTTTTCAAATGCTTCTACACAACAAACTGCTCTTTAACTAGAAAATGCTAATACTCAAAATCCCTTCCTTACTCCAATTCCCCCTCCATGCCTTATAATTCAGCTTTTAGTGATATGAACATGTCTTGTTTTCTCAACTCTCCCTCTCCTCACTCAATGTGCAGGACTGAGCTGCTCTGGAGATGGATCCAAGCTGTGAAGGCAAAAGCTGTAGTACCCTTGCTTCATCCATCACAAAAGTTACCAAGTCTGCAGAAAAGGAAGCTGACCACCACAGAAGATGACAAGATGTGATCTCATCTCGTCGTCAGAGCAGATCAGCATCACACTGGAGAATTAGTTTTTTCTGAAATACGCATCTCTGAAAGAAAACCTTGCACAGATGGACACTAACTAGGCATTTCTTTCTACCTGCGCACCTGAACACAGGCTAAAGGTGCTGATCTGCAGAATAGACCACTCCTGGGTATGCTTTGTATATTTTAAGTACATACCATATATTCTGAAGAAAAAGAAAAGAGTAAAACAAGTTCTGGATGAGGAGGCACAGGAGTTCTTTAACTCTGAAATGTCAAGCCTAAATAAAAGGTTGTTTCCATAAGAAGCAGGAGCTGATGATGGAACTGTTTGCTTGCAAAGAAGTACACACAAAACAAGGAGACAAGTTATTGTGTTTTCTCATCTTAACCCCTCTCAAGTTTCTTGGTACTTGTTTTGCAGACTGGATAGCTGCTTTGTGAACAAATTGCCTTTCTTTCCATTTGGAATTTGAACTCTCCGACTTTCTGGAGTAAACACCCTGAATCACTCCAATATTCTGTGGCAATTAAAAAGCACTGAAGGAAATACTACCTCTGTGGCATTTTGAGAATTGGTTGGGTAAAATGACCTTTTCTACTCCTAAGAGTTGCATACTTTTAAATTACTAGGGCAGTAATTTCCATAATAAAGACATAAATCTATACATATGATATAAACCAAAATAATAATTTTTAAAATCTATTTGCAGAACTCTGAAACTCCAGAGACATATAACCCACATAAGGAACATGAGTTAAATAAAAAGTAAAGCCCAGCTAATGTCACCATGCTAGAAAGGAGATCGCACAGTTTTGGTAAATCCTTAGATTTCATCAAGGGAGGATCTTCAGAATTAGAAGATGTGGCAGCAGGCTGGCACATACTGATGCCAGCCCTCAGGAGGATAGGTATGACGAGGACTGGCAGGATTTGAAAACGGGGTGCAGCTCTTTAGCTCTAGCAGGTCAGATATCCTCCACCTTTTCCCAAAGAACCTTTAGGAGGTTGAAGGTCTCTGTAAATAGCCTCCGCCAGGGATACAGCAGCCACACACCTCCTTGGCGGACACGGTTTATGCTTAGCTAATGAGTACAGCTGTGGTTAGACATGGCAGCTTGGCGTTCAATCCCGTTTCTCCTGAGCTTGTGCCACCCTTTTGCAGGAAGCCAAGTCAGCAAGGCCTAAAGTGCTTCAGGACTTCCCCTTTTACATGCTGAGGAAGACACAGGATCAGGATTTGATACCAGGTTCCACTTGCAATAACCAGGGCACACAAGAGGTTTCACGTGCAGACGCATGTTCCCAATAACTCCTCCTCTCTCTTTTCTTTTGCTATGCCAAGAGCACAGCTAAACAACTCCCCCCATAGGTATTGCTTTTTTTTTTGCATTAATAATAAGGTAACTCCAACACTTTCAGCACGGCAGACTAACCATAACATGAGAATGATTACTCTAATATGTGCCATGATTGATAAAACCTGAAGGCGTTACCTCATGTATTGTTTCTAGAAAATGAATGAGCCCTACCTATAGTAACCCCAAACAAAAACCTATTAAGCGGGATTGCCCCCAAGCTCTATGGTAGGGCATGTCCCTCACACCTGTGTGGTCAGAGGAACCAGAGGCCACTGGTTCACCCGTCTCCATCTGCATAACACACTGCCACCATTTCTCAGCCAGCCTCATGAAATCCAGAGCCTTGAGAAGAAAAAATTGGCCCAAAGCACAGAAACTGTTTATTCGACCACTACCGCTAACGTTCTAACACTGTTTAGAATACATCAGGGGATTTAATGAGGCCACTACTAAGCGTTGCAATCAAAGAGATTAATTTGAGGACTGGTACAAGTGTCCTCAAAATCACACTCGGCATGTGTGTATCACCTACCTCATTTTTATGTGCTTCTCTCCTCTTTCCTTAACTCTGTTTACCAAGAAACATTTCATTCCCCCACAGGTGCAGTTTTCCAATTATTTTCTGCCTTACAGATTAAGCACTATATAATAACAAAAAAGACACCACCTTGTTTGGTGAAGGAGACCTGTCTTACACTTTGCTAACATTATAGCCAGATTTCACGGTCATGGGAAAACAAAACACCCCAAATGGAGCAGTTATTAATTCAATAAATCCAGCTGCTCTCAGTGCTCTGGGCAAAAGGCAAAGTTAAAAGCAGCTGCTCATTGACGACATGTGCGACCTGACCAGGGGAAGGTAGCTGTTTTAGCACATCATCCACCACTTTGAAGGCTGACTGCACTCAATTTCTTAGACAATCTACACACCATTTTCAGTTCTGTACCTCCATAATTTATCACAACAATACCTCAAGCATACAGATGGGGGGTGGGTGGAAATGAAAACAATTTACAGTATCAAGATGAAAGAAGCTGGACGGCTCAAGAAGACCTACTATGTAAATCATATCCACAACTTAAAGGAATGTCACCATAATATTCTGGAATTAATTTTTCCAGCATTCCTATATAGGTCACACAAAGGTAAATGTAGTTTCCTCCTCCCCCTACCACTATATCTGGAGTTGTTTATCAATATGTTAAAGAGGAAATTGATTCTACCTCCCCTTTTCTACATGGACAATAAGAACATTATGTATAAAAACTTCTGATAAAAATAACAGCAATCAGTAAAAAATTGGTGTGCAGTCCGTCTATATGTCTTCCCTTCAGATTTTTGGGCACATCCTTCAAAAGTTACTCTTCATGATACTCAAGATTAAGAAAGGAAAATAATCTTTTCCCACCAACAGGCTGGATCACACACAGTGTATCCCATTCAGACATATCTTGCCAATCCTAGTTAGCTTTAAAAATGCAAAAGTTATGTCCAGCCTTCATAACATTTCAAACAAATTAAATATGTGATTTTAAAACCATTATTTTTAAGTTGATTTCAAACACAGATCTATATTTTTAGACAGTTTTCTAAATTATAATTGCTAAATATGTCTGATTAATCAAAGGTGTGTTCTTCAGTGCAAAAATACTAATTTTCCTTTATAAGAGTATCTGCAGATACAACTTTGCTTTTTTATTGATGGTTAGGTAACCACCTTTTGCACACAAGTTTATTTTTTCTGTGTTCAGCAGGTGCTCCATGTATCCCAAGGAGAGCCAAAACTGTGCGTGCACATCTCCTCACACAGTTTTCCCTCTTCTCTCAATTAACAATGACATATTTATCTAAGAAACCTCTGAATTTAACTACATTTATTGTGTGCTTCTCAGCACTTGAACTGCAATCTGCCTCTCAGTCTCTCTTTTCCCCAGGATTTACTTTTAAAGGTACAAGCACGTTAACAGTTTCAAACAGCTGCTACGGAAAAAAATCATCATGAATTTTTCCTTCTTCCTCCTCAATTGTGGACTTAAATCTCAAAATACACTGAGGCTGAGTTCAAGAAACAGTTGCAGTTACAGGATTAACTCCAGACACCTCCTGCTCCAGCACGCTCGAAGTTGGGGCTTATACCAGTGGAAAGGTGATACAAGAGATATGCATCTCTTGCTTTTCACACTGGTGGGTCCTGACATTTTGGGTCAAGCAAACTTTTAATGAATGGGAAAACTATTTGAAGTTATATTTAAGTATTTCTAAATATATTCTGTGTTTTTCTCTCCTTCCAAGGAATATATTTTTAGACTTCAGGCAGCCAGTTTTAAAGACAAGAGGCTTCTGAAAAGAACACAAACTAAGACTGTATTTCAGCAGAATATGTAGTACATTTGTAATATGTGGTTTCACATAGGAAAGGTAACCCGTTCCTATAAAAAGGAAACAGGGGATAACATATTAGCTCTTGAGTGGATAATCCCCATATCTCAAACCATGCTTCACCTCAAATCGTCAGATAACCTTCTGTGTGCACAACAGTCATATCCCCACTGAATGTCTAAACATTGTATTTCTAATACCATCCTTCACATAGGCACATGTGTAGACCCCATCGCTCCCTACCTAAAGCACTTTGGACACAGGCTATTCATTTTAACGTTACCATTACCTCATCATTCATTTAGCAAAGAAGTATATAAAACTGTGCTTGCAATACTATGACTCCTTGCTGAAATCACCCACTCCCAGTTTGACTCCACCCTACCACAGAAACTGACTTAAAATTACAATTTTGTTTTTTCTCATCTAGTTCCAACATGTCACTTTGAATCTTCAGCTGATTTTCCCAGGGCAGATCCCCTCTGCAAGACCCTGATAATCTTGCCAATAGTTAACTCTTAGCCATCAGGCTACACGTAACAATACTGTTGTATTTTGGGGGCTGACCATCACACTCCGTTTCACTGAGGGTCCACTGGGATACACAGTGAGTGAATCGCCAGATTTAAGGCTCACAATGTCACAAACAAGCATTTGCCACCTTGTGTGGATAAATGATGTTGGCCAGAGAATGCAAATTGAACAGGGAGTATTTCACAGTTCTTGTCTAAACATTAAAAGCTGTTCAAACACTTCTGGCTTCTGACACTCCCAGACAGTCCAATGTGCCTTTTTGGTCTTTACAACCATGCAAGTGTAAAGGGTTTTAAAAGCACTTCTGTTAAAAAGCAGTTGATAACAACTTACAATACTGAAAAATAGTATAGTATCTACTGGATCTCCACACTAAAGACTAAAGATCCTTCCATACAGTAAGTAGTCCTGTACTAGCAAGTGACTGAGTCAATACCATTATTCATACAGAAGTGGACTAACTGGTATGAATACGGATGAAGTTGTGCCTCAGTATTCAGCTTCCAAATGTGCATCAATGTTAGCATTTTACTAATAGAAACACTATGATATAACTAAAGTTTTGGAAATGGACGTATTTTTTTGCTGTACATGATAAATCATTAATTTAAAAATTATTATCATGATCTCCCTTGCTTTTACATAGAGAAATACGGAAAATAAATTTTCACCTGATTATTTCTCATAGGGCTATATTAGCTTGAACCTGCAGTGGGCTGGGGAATGGTTTTAGTCATTCTTTACAATAGAAGGTTACACATCATGGTCCATCACCTGCTGTAGGTCCGGGTAGAGTGACTGGGCGAATCAGTGTACATAGTGCACGGGGAGAAGGAAAGGGAGGAGCTGGCAGAGCTGCCATCACGAGGAGTCCAAAGAGCAGCGGGTCAAGACTGATTCACATGTTAGATTTACAGCACCTGCACTAAATTTGCACCCTGTTCAGGTATGAAGGACATCCAGCAACACTTGGACGGTCATCTCTGAAGAAGGGAGGACCTGGCTGTATATGTACAATGAATCTGATCAATACCAAGTCCAACATGGCTCAGGGACTTGAAATTCGCTCTGTATTAGCAATGCCTATGTCTGCGGGTTTCCAGACTGTGCAGAAATGCTGACTCTGATCAATACCAAGCCCAACATGGCTCAGGGACTTGAAATTCGCTCTGTATTAGCAATGCCTATGTCTGCAGGTTTCCAGACTGTGCAGAAATGCTGAATTTGCCCCTGGCATTTCATCTAGATGAAGATCTCATGCTCAAGCAGGTAGCAACAAACACGTGGTTGTATTCTGCAAGGCACATGGCACCTCTTGCATTGTACCACGTCACCTTACCTGCCTGAGTGCTAAGGGGACTGTAAAGCTGCTCAAGTCAGATGTTTTAACACAACAAACTTTGTGGTATGGGGAAAGGCAATTAAGGGTGGAGAGAGGAGAAACAAGTGCTTGCGGCAGTCACTGGTGTAGGATGCAAAGGTTTATGACACTGGACCCAGAACTTCTGTCAAAGAGCTGAAGCTAAAAAAAAGTTGGTACCACACTCCACCTAATTTCACATCGCTCATTGAAGTGGCGTGAATCTGTTTCTCTCTGTTTCAAATCAACAAAGATTGAAAAGGAAGAAAAGAAGGAGTTTGGAGTTGCGAGGCAGCTCCTCAGGCCACCGGGTTGCTGAGACAGTGTGAGCTTCCCTTGTAGTGCTGCGGGAGCCAGAAGGGAGCGATGGCCGCTGCCCACGGCTCCTGGTCGAGCCTAGGCAGAGGGGACGAGGGGCATCCCACAAGCTCTCCTGGGAGGCTGGTTCACCGCTGTCCCAGCATTTTTAACTTCTACAGCTGCAAAGCAGAAAGCCAGAAAATATGTATACAGCATAACTCTTGTACCAACGCTGTCCTCTAGGAGCTCTTCTGCTGCAATAGCATTCAGAAGGGAGGGAAGTACATTCTTTTCTTCTTAGTTTGTTTTCCCGTGTGGTGATTGTAACCACTCATTCTCCATGTTCTTGGGCTTGGGCTTTTTTCCTCTTTTACTATCCTGTATATATTCTGGATATTCCCTGTCTCGATCTGGAAAGAGTAGCAGAAAAGTCCTTGTTGCTTGGAAACTCCTCAAGTTCTGATTATGCAATTCACAGCAAAGATATGTGTATAATTTGTATTACAATTATTGCCAAATAATCACACCGTGAATGTTGTATTCCTGCTGTCTTAGGATAGCTGTCAAAACTTAAAGAAGGGAAAACAACTTAACAAGGAGCAGAAAAAAAACCCCCACAGTCATTTGTGCACCACAAGTACTAGCTGTTGGAGAAAAATTCCAGTTGCAGTACATTTTGTAATATAAAAGTTTCCCATGCAAGTTCAGAAGAGAGAGCTTCTGCTCAGGCAATTTTGTAAAATCAGTAATCAGTGCTCCATGTCTATAATCTGGAATCCAGTTGTAGGACACATGAACCTCATTATCACAGCAACATGTATTTTTATTTCTAATTACTCTTCCTCTTACAAATACAATCAAATGGCTGAAAGTCAGCTTTGCTTTTGTTCTTCTGTTGTATCAGCCATTATAGTACAAGGGGAAGGAAGCTGTGGCACTCATGCAAGCTCACTTTCGAGGGTCGGGTCCTTCTAGGGATGAGGAAAGAAAAGCATGGCTGCATTTGATGACATATGTGGTACTAGCATGAAAAATAATCTGCTTTTTCTACAGCTGACTGAATGCTGTGTGGGATCCTGAGCAGATATAGATTAGCGTATGTATTTGTACTTTATAATTACTGACAAATAACTCCCACTAGCTCACGACAGCTGATGGGCAGTGTCACAGTAAAGGCTTGACTCCTCTATTACCATCAGTTTAAATTTGGTGTTTTTTCCTGTGTAAGCTTTAAAAAAAATTTTCCAAGTGTTTAAATTACGTTTAATCTGATATATTGAATGTCCCTGAAGACTTACTCTATAATAGCTTTCTTTAGAATGATACACTAACTCCTTCCCCCCACACACCATTTTTCCTTTTCTTTTAAATAACAAATTTCTTTAAAAAATAAAATAGAGCGTGAGACAGAAAGCTTATATTTCAGGGAAGAACGGCGCGAGGGGCCAGGGAGGCCACATAATTGGGTGTGATGTGTCAGTTTCTCTAGTGACTGTAGGGACTATTCTGTCATCACTTCCGCAGCGCGTAAGCGAGAGGACTGCACAAATCCCCGCGTCTCCCGTGACTTAACTAAACACTGGAGTCTCCTCTAAGAGAAAGTGAGTCAGGAGGTGTGCAGGTGGTTTATACATTAGCGAAGAAAGCAAGAGAGGGGGGATGTAAGAGAAAGGCAAAGGATGAGATAGTGTGACATGAAAAGAAGAGGGCCTTGCCAAAACCAGCATATTCATACCAGTTTTTCTCAGCAAATTGTACTCCTAAAAATAAAATAATTAAAATTTTTTTAAAAACCAACAATCTAAAGCTACCTTAGCTAAAGGTAGCTATAGCTTACTTTACAGCTTTGGGCTACTCTGTAAACACAGCTCTCTCATCATTTCTCTAGTTACTTTCTCTTCCCTAAAGGGAAAACAGAAAAAACTAACAACGCATCACACTTCACCTACCTTCTGAGCAATTTCTGAGCGGGCAGATAAACACAGTTAGTAGTTAAGAGACACTGCAGCTGTAGCCCTTTCTCCCTAAACCCTCCTAAGAATTATCCTATCAGTCACAATGGGCAGGATCCATCCCCCCTACCTTAGGTAGTAGAAATGCAGATCTTCAGACTGGAGCTGGTCATCTCTTTATATTCAAAGGAAAGAAATAGGCAGATCTACAGGATGGTTCATCTGATAAATTTTAGATATCGGTGTTAAAAGAAGAAAGTGCCATTTTATTTCCACAGATTATGAAAGAGTGTAGACTCATAGTTCAGATGCAGACATCTACATGTACAGTGCATATAGTCTCACCATATGACGATGACTCAATGGCTTCTTGTATGAGAGAATGAAGCATCAGCATTCAAAGAAGCAAATAAAGAAACCTCTGGGTTTGTTTATTTCTGTTTTAACAAATTCACACTTAAACCATGCCCAGTTCTGTAGAAGAAAAGGATCATACACTGTACTTTGGTTTTGCTATACTCATCCTCTGCACTTCCGCTGCACTCAGTTAAACTGGAGTCCTCACTGTAAGCTATGGTCATGATCCTGCCCCTTTCTGGTTCTGGAGCCCTAAAGGTCTGAGAAATGAAAAAAATCACAAAATTAAATTAAGTTCACTGCATGCCCACTGGAACTCAATTACATAGATTTTCTCATAAAAATGTTGTTTCTTTGTCTTTGGAAACTGTCCTACATCAGGAGTGGTATTAATTAATACAATCCCAACTTTATTTCAAGCACACAAGATGTGTTCCAACCTGTGTCAAATCATGGACCAGAAATGCTTTTTGTCAATTTCCCATGTACCTAGACAACTTCTGATTTGGATAGTAAACTGGACACACGCTAAGAGTAAGAGTTTATACTTGGGCCCTGTGAGTAGATCAACAAAGCAAATCTCCCCTATGTTATGCTTCACTACTTTGTTTTACCAGTGAAGTTGGCACTGCAGAAGTTGGCCCATACAGTACAAGCTGTTTCAGAGCCCTTGCACCTGAAACAAGAATTCTCCTTACTAGTGCCTAATGCTGCCATGATTTACATATACACAAATGCAGTAAATCCCTCAGGTTTTCAGAACAGAGAAAATTAGGGACGTACTATCTTCTTTGCGGTGCCTAACTTGTGATATAAACTTCTACTCTGTGGACCGACACTATTTTTCACAGGGATCTAGGAACAGGATTCCAGGGCACCATGTGCTTCTCTGAGTCCCATCCCTTGCACACAAGGGCAACTGCACAATAAAAGAGCCCAGAAGGATTTACAGATTATGAGGTCTATGCAACACTGTAACCTGTAACAAACCAAGACCCAGTGTAAAGAAAAAAAGAAAGAAAAAAGAAAATGATAGAAAGCCATAGAAAGAAAATAGAAATGTATCATTAATATTTTAGATCTTTGAAATGAGAGGAAATGTGTAAAAGGAAACAGTAGAGAGTGTGTACGGTGTGGGTCACATCTCAGATCTGTTTCAAGGCAGAGTAATCTCCATTGTTTAAAAACCTTTCATGTTAAGGCTGGGGGAAAAAAGTGTACCCAAGAGGTTATCTGAAAATCAGACTCCAAATAAATTTACCATATGTAAATTATTTCAGATACTATTAGAAATGACCTGAAACAGCACTTGAAGCTCAGAACTAAAGCTAGCCTGAATGCTCTGATTTGACACAAGCAGATTAATTTGGTTTACAATCCTTATTTTTTTCGTGCGTGTTTTTATTATTAGGACAGGAATCAGGGACACAAAACACCAAAAGGAAAAACTTTTGCAGTAATAATCCTTTGATCAGAACCAGGAAGCATGAGAAAACTTGCAAGAGCGCTTGTTCTCAGGAGAGGAACTCCATCTTCGGTGGAGCAAACAGCATCCAGACACCAAAGCTAAAGCAGGTACATGAGAAATGCCATAATGAGCACAGCCTTGTATCTTGCAGTATTTGAAAGGCTTGTATTTGAAGAGCATGCAAAAACAGAAACAGATTTTCTTTCTACTCTCTCTGCATTATATATTAGGTTATTATTGCCATACGTGAGACCTGTGGAATTTGGAAAAGAGCTTTCTTTATGGGCATGACAATGAATAGGATGAGCTCCAGAAATACTATGCCGTAGGGTACGTGTTCTGGGACAGGTGTCCCAACCAAAGAAAATTTCTTATTTGACTTTGCTAGTCTAAAATGTACATTAATCACCTGACAGGGTCACTGCAGAGATCATAGGATTTATTAGTTCAAACATCAAACATTTATTAGTTCAAACATTTCACATGCAATAGGGCAGAAAATTATTAGCTTCATATTATATACATGACTATAAGTGTCCTATTTGGCTTGCAAGTCTGCAGCCACAGTGGAATTAAGAAGTAAAAAAAGCCTAACAGCAATAATGCCTTAAAACACATTATACATGGGAGATTTTCCATTTTTTTTGGAAAAAATCCCAAATGTAGAGAACACAATCAGATTCTTTGTTTTAAATGCCATAATTATTTGTTTCACTACAAAGTGCCTCTAAATGAATTTCTTTTAGAACCAGAAGCATTTGTTCACTTAGCAATTTTTTACTCGCAAATTCTACAAAATAGTGATTTCTTTTCATTTCTGTGTTTAACGGGACAGAAGTCCACTTGACTCTCCTTCATTTATTGTCATCTTGTGCTTAACAGCAAAATTCTCTCTGTGAAGGGACTGTGAAGAAGGCAGAAGCTATAATTCATCAGTATTAATACAGAACAACGAAACAGAAGAGATCTATATGAAATTTTTTAACCAGAACTACAGAACATGGCGGACTGTGTTTCCTTTCATGCAATTTCTATTTTATAGATATGTCTATATCTATAAAATGTAGTTTCAGTCATTTTACCATTTAGAGCAGAAAGTGTTTTGTCTTAAATAATAGTACTTTTAGAAGCTTATACTCCATTTTTAAAAAATATATATATGTACTTATCTACCACCGTTTACGTTGTTACCCCTCTTACTTAGACTAGGGGTTTCTAGTTTCCATAGAGCTGATGCAAGAAATACTTAAAAAAACCCCCCACGTTGGAATAACACCTTTTGATAGACACACTTTTCTAAAAACCTATCCCAGTAATGAGAATTTACTGATCAATCTTGCAAGGCTGAGTCCAAGTAACACAGGAGTAAATAAATAACAATCAAAACACGTACTTAAATAGATACTTTGAAACTACTCTTAGTTTCTTAACCAAGACTATTGAATTGCATATAAAAGAGATACTGATGATAGAGAGCTTCAAGGAGAACTCAGCGCTATTCAACATCCTTAACGAGACAAGGATTTCCAATTTTGAGGAATCAAATTCCCATGTATTTTATTATTCTTGCTGAAGCAGCAGCCAAACAAAACGGCAGCCAAGCTGACATACTGCCCACAACTCAAACCAAATGTAAGGTCTGATCCTCCAACTTAGAAGCCATCCCATATCTTCACAAAGATCTGGGGCAGAAGTAAAAGTTTATCTGAGCAAGGTGAGTACTGACTGCAAAGCAAAGCTGCATGCAGGTTGACCAACCTTTTTAATTAAATGTGTCTGTGTGCACAGTTAGAGCAGAAGTAGAAATGGATCTCTGGGCCAGGTAAACGGCCTGGAAATACCCTAATTTAAAAAAAAAAATTTACGGGGTCCTCGCCAGCAGTTTTTAAGGTAATCTGTTGCAGAATAAGATATAAGGCCATGTTATTAAGAAAAAAAAAGTTTGAAATAGGAAAACAGACTTTAAAAGAAACCCAGCTTTCACAATGGAGGGCAGTTGTCAGTGGATTCCCATGGGAATCTGCACAGTTCAACTGCCTCATAAATGACCTTGAAAAAGAATAAATTTTGATATGATAAAGATGTTTGACACCACAAAAATTAATCATTTGATTGTACAAAGATTTCATGATGATGAGATTGGGGAAAAAAATTTACTGTCAATGAATATGAAGCAAAACACAGACAGGAAAGGCAATCCCAATGGATTCCCATGGGAATCTGCACAGTTCAACTGCCTCATAAATGACCTTGAAAAAGAATAAATTTTGATATGATAAAGATGTTTGACACCACAAAAATTAATCATTTGATTGTACAAAGATTTCATGATGATGAGATTGGGGAAAAAAATTTACTGTCAATGAATATGAAGCAAAACACAGACAGGAAAGGCAATCCCAATTATATAATGATGGATACTAAAGTCAAGTTTCAGGAAAGCGTGAACACATTGTGGACAGTAAGTGCCCGCTCAGTGTATGGCAGAAGAACAAAACAGCAAACAAAATGTTCAGAATTGTTACGCAAATAATACAGGACAAACAAAAAAAATTATGCTAGTGTAAGTCATTGGTGTAGCAGCCACTTCTTGAATACTGGATGCTGTTCTGACCTCCATAAAAATATAGCAGAGCTTCAAAAGATACAAAGTGTACCCAGGATGACCAAGAGTGAACAAAGGTACACGAGCCACTCTGTAGACAGAGAAATTAATTAGGCTGGGACCCTTCAACACGGTAAAAAGAGGCAGGTGAGAGAGAATTTGTTCCCTGTTTATGTTCTCAAGTAAAAATTTCCAGTGTGTCTCACAACAGAACAACTAGGGAATATCAAATTAAGTTGTTAGGTAGTCCATTTAAAATAAGCACTTTACCAGGAATTCTTTTTTTCAGATAATTCATAATTAAATTCATCGTTTAAACTTACTCATTGCTACATCATGCCACAAGTGTAAATAGAATCAAAATGCAACTGGGTAAATTTATTGAAGAGGGGACTATTAAGGGCACTAAAATACAACAATATGGTAAAACCTATAAAAAGAAATCTCTAAAACTGAGATCATTAAAAGGTGGAAAATATTCTCTACTGGACATGTTCTTGTACTCTTTCCCTAAGCTACCAACCACTGTCAGAAACAGGCTAATGGACAAAACGTACTTCTGGTGTGATTCAACGCAGTCACTCTTATGTTCTTATACCAAAACACCAAGGAAACGACTATTTTTGTCTAGTGGGATGGACGAAGAACTAGGTAGTAGAAAACACTAACAAAAACATTTGTATTTGCTAGAAATAAATTTTATGTATTTCCACCATTTTTGTTTAAAATACTTCAGTTTAATGCAAGTTAAGAAACTTGCATTGTGTTCAATGCAAATTCCATGAATGTTCAATTCACTCTGAACTAGTCTTAAACACAAGTAAAATTCCTCTTTCTCTGAAACTGAAAATCTCTATGGGGTTACAAGAATAGATTAGCTGTGACTAATCTGTACTGGTTTGATGGTTGTCCTTAGGTACCTACTTCTTTCTTAATTGTCCATGGTCAGTAAATTACTGTGCTGTCTCAGAACAAGAGAAATTCTAGCATTTATTTCTGTATTCTTTTATAATGCTTCATAAAAATCTGAAACACTAAGGTAGCTGGTTGATGCATGTTGAACATGCAAGTAAGTAGGTAAGATTTAAAGTCATTACAAGAATTGTTTTATTCTTGAGCTACCTTTTCTTGTACACTAATGGAAGTTACAGAAGATCATAATTTTAGCTTAAAAACCCACTAATCCTGGAAAATTAGAGAAATCAGCCAAGGCTTTTTCCATTGACGTATGGCTTCCAGACCTCAGAGAGGCTGAACATGGAAGCAATCTGTCCACCCTGTAGCAATACTCAGCCTGATTCATCAGAAACTCTTTTCCTATTCCCTGAGCTTCCTGGGATCATCACTACTCAAAAAGACTGACAGGGTTTGGTCATCATTCAACACTGAAGCTGCTTTAAAGTGATAAATGTCACATTTTTACCAGTTACTTCAGTTTCCTCTGAGTAAAACCTTCTATCTTCTGTGACTATTTGCAATTTGATGTTTAAATTATTTCATTATTTCTCCATTACTTCTCTTTTGATAGGTCCAGTTACAGTATCTCCTTTTTTAAAAAAAAAATTTTTTTTTTTAATCCCCAATACATAAGCAATTTAAAACTATTTAAAGAACCCAAAGTTATAGATATTGGTACAAAGTTGACTGTGGTCTTTGATACTACAAATACTCTCACTGGACTTTCTTTTTTTCTCCAACACACTTAATGTGCTACTATTTATTTTTTTATTTAACTGACCTTTTGATTTTCTAAAACTTTCACAGTTTTTACTGCTTTTACTAATTTCTTTTTTACAGGGAGCACCATTATTGTTTACTTTCCTCATATATCAATAATGACATTTCCATGATATTCCATGGCTGAGACAATCAACTGTCTACCAGTCTACCCCTGTAAAATGCAGAAGGGGCAAAGAGTGTTCAACTATGAGCTCTATAATTTCATTTTCATCCTAACTCAACTTTTCCATTAAGGAAAACTGCACCCCCACTTCTCTCCAAATGATGCCTTCTCTGCAGCTTCAACCCTGAAGAGACATTTTGCCTTATTAACCATTTTTTGCATGTTAATATTTTCAGAGTCAGGATGTGCATGAGCAATTCTACAGTTTAGTTCTTATTGCCCTTTATGTTAAGGGAATTTCTCCTACTTTCCTCTTTTCTTTCTCTAATGTAAGAATTGCTGTGTTACATGAGACCAGTGGTCCCTTCAGTATCAATCACAAAAAGCCTTTGCTGAAAGGTGTGGGGAAACTCTGTACTATATGCCCTTGTAACGAGCTATCAAGTAGGGAAGTTTCTTCCTCACCTACTTTAATTAAAGGTTGACTTATATTCTGAAGCTTGAAGACTTAAATCCCTGCCCTAAAATCTTTTCTGATGTAAGTCTGGAAATTTTTATTAGTGACAGACATTTCCCTGAAACATTATTTTAAAGGCAGAGACTCTAGGATCTGCCTAGGAGAACACAACAGTTATATACACACCAATCTGTAGGATATAATGTGGCATTAGAAATAACGTAACACTTTTGTGTGATGCTCTAAATGAATAATTCTTATGTTAAGAAGAAGATTTGTGAATGTTATGACTCTTGCAGAATTTACTTTTAACACATCAACAAAAATAAACATTACCTAAAACCCCTCTCAAGTAAAAGTAACGCCATTCTAACAATAGTTAAAAAAGAAGGCAGTGAGTTACGTGCAGAAAGGTTTAAAAACAGGAATGAGTCTTATTGAGATATACTTTATTAAAAATACAGAAATGAACTTTAAAGAATTTTAATTATTCACGGAGAAGATTCTAGCTCAAGTGTGTATTAAAGTACTTTCCTCTTATTAGCTTTTGCATTCCATTAATTACTTTCTTAACTATTTCCTCACCTTAGCCACGCATCAAGGAAGACTGCTTTCAGTTTTCCAGTAAGGATGAAGGAGATCTGCACGAATATATCCCTGCAGAATAAATGCATGTAATGTATTACTAAAATTGAATAGGAGGGAAAAAATGCCTTTACCTTATTTTCCATTTGGCCTGAAACAACGATACAGACTGGACCATGCAATTAAATTATCTGCTGAGACCAAACATTTCCTGTACCGTTTTTCAAGAAATGACCTGTCTTTCACCCTCTTCTCTTCCTCTTTCAGCAGTGTTATTCCCAATAAGTAACCACTGGCATTCAAGAGTCTGTATTTTACGAAGAGTTACCACACATACTGTCATCTGAGCTGTCACTATTATGTCCATATCTATAAACAGGGAAAAGTCTGAAGTGTCAAGTACTTTCTGCATGCACCTGCTTGTAGTATGTGTGAATACATGCATATCCCCCTTTTTAATGCTACTTGTCCTGCATTCTAAGTGAATTTGTTTTGATTTGGTCTTGTTTACTTACAACAGTGTTCTGAAAACTGTGCAGCTTCACAGAAAACCACAGCTGCAAATGTTATCCTTACACAGACATATATTTTTGTGCTTTTTTTGTTAATAATTAGTAACTGTACAAAATAATGGTATAAACTAAAATAGAGAAACTAAGTATTCTCTCTCTTTTACATTTCGACTGGTCAATTTTTGTAATTGTGTACCTATACCATTGTACAGTACGACCGCCTGCAGACACACTGAACATTTCGAACAGGGAATACAAAGAAATATGTTTAACAGCACAGAGAAGTAATCATCGAGCAAATCACTCCGCGTAACAGTTACCATCTATTTTCCATGAAGCACACGGTAAAGCATGTTAATGTAAAGTACAGATATTGCAACGCAGTGTAGTATTACACTGTGCAGCGAGAGCCCAGCAGTCTGCCTCTGAGCTGCGGCAGTCTGAAACCGTGCACAAGTGCTTACAGCTGCAGTGACATGGTGCTAAGCATGTTTTAAGACTAGTCCCAGTCGAGCGGCATCTTATCCAACCAGAAACAATCCCACAATCCAGCTCTTTTTAAGTGATCATCCTTGTATCATAACAGATTAAGGTTGCAGCTACTTTGGATTATGGTTAATCTAACCTTTATCCATTCACATCTTCACCTGAAACTTACAAGGACCAAGAGTCAATTGCCAGGGCATAATTCACAATGACACTGATCTCTCCTTCCTCACTCTAATTATCTGGATTAAGAATAACACTTTTGAGTAATTATTTTCACATTGGATAAACATTAAGCTTTCCTGGATTTATCTGAGCTTTTTCTTAACATGAAATAGATCCGAGCAGGCTTATAAGAACATAACTGACAGCGGTGACAGCTTAATCAAGGAAACCCTAAACAACTAAAACAATAGGAAATGTTTGTTTCACATTGTTTTGAATAATCGAGAACCAGAAACTTGATAACCCACCGGCAAACTACCTACTAAAAGACCAAAGAAAAAGCAATAACCAGGCAGATCAATTACAGTGACTTGTACTGTCTTAATAAAGATGCAAAATTTTCTCTGATGCAGTACCAGCTCAGAAGCAAAGAGTTGTTTACCGGTTGCAGAAAAAGTATAAGCCCACAAAGCTGCTGATTTCCAGGACTGGTACTACAGAGCGGAGAAAGAACAAACCATATTACCAGTTTGCTAAAATTATAATTAAAATGAATCAGATACCAGCTGTATCACTTCTGATGACAGTTTCTGAAGAAACTGCGTTGTCCATCTCAGGCTACACAGACTCCCCAAAATTGCTATCACAAGCAGGCTAGAAAAATCTTCCAACCTTGTCTTTGAAACTACCTAAGATCATATACAATTACACACTAAAATCACATCACAGAACCCAATTACACTTTGGCTTTGCAGATCCACAGATAACCTCTTAAAGAGCAAACTCCCTTACTGTGTCGACCCCTGACCTCGAGCTCTTTTTCCAATCTTCAGCAGCACCACATGTTTCTTTCCCAGAGTGAGCCAGGACTTGGAGCCGCAAGGTTTCACAGGGGTAGCAAGTGCTCCAGCTATCATAACTTTAAGGTTAAGGGAGCACACTGCTAATATCTCATTCGCGAACTTTAATGCATTCCTTATACTACTATTTAATTTAGTTTGAACATTATTTATGAAGGAGTTTTCAGTAAGTATTTTTCCATTTGTTGGAGGCTTTTAATAATTTATAAGTAATAATTTTATTTGGCTCTTAAAAGTCTTTAAAAGGTTATGAATCAATTGAATACTTTAACAGGCACTGGAACTTGAATCACAAACAAAGAAATGTATTTACATCTTAATTTTAGGAATTATTTTAGAAATTGATCAAATAAGGAGCACAGAAGATTATGTTTAATAACGTGACTTCCCTGAGGCTCCACAATAGCAATCACACCACTGGGACTTTCTCTTCTCACACTTAGCAATAATAAATAGTAAAAGTAGGCTTTCATGCTGGTTTATAGTTTCTATAATTTCTTCATCATGTCAAGAGGAGAACAGGAGATACAGCAGAACATCATGAGTTGGCTCCCAAAAAACAAAGGAAAAAACACCACAATTCTGAGCACTTAACTGTAGCTGCAGCAAAAAAATAAAAGTGATACCAGCTGCAACATCTTTCTCTCTGCATATGCAAACCCTTGTTTACTTGGAACTATATTCTGTATGTGCATGTATAGTTATCTTAATGAGATATGAACAGCACCCATTAACTGGTGAATACTGACACATACTCATCTGCAAGTTACTGACAACTTACCTTGGTGACAGGCAAGGACCCTTACACTTCAGATAACTTACCACTCCCAGCTACATATATATACTGAGACTGTCTATATTTCTCTGATATTTTAAGCCCTCGTAATCAAAAACATTGACGTTCATCTCAGGTGTTCAATATGCCCTCTATTTGCTGAGCATAACTCACCTGAAAAACTGTTCTTCCTTGCTATTATGACTTCTGCAATGATTTCTCCAGACAACATTTCCTACTATGCTAACTTTAAGAAATGATGGAGGAATTGTGTAGGTTGGCCAGCTCCTTTTCTTTCCAACAAGACACAGTCTATTGCTTACTGACTGACGTATTACCATGAAAGGCCATTTAGCACTGTAGCCATACTGCCTTAAATCTTCCTTTTTTTTCTTGAATTCAGGATCTCTCAAGTGTTCGCTCAGCTGCTTTTACTGGATACCAAAAACTGTCTCCTCGTGCACTTCTTAATACTTCTTAAGGGAGCAGAAGGGACCCAAAGACTTTGAAATGGTCCAGGAACTGAGACAGATGGACATACCTCCTGGTGTGGTCATGGCACTACTTTCTAAACTATAGTGTGCAAAATCTTCTCAATTGAAAACATTGAAACCTGTCGTGGAATGGTTGAAGTTGGAAGGTATCTCTGGAGGTCATCTTGTCCAACCAAGCAGACATGGTACAGATAATTTGTGGGTGGATTGGCTACACATTTTGACTTGGAAAACATCCTGTTTGCAGCAATTAAGACTGTATCTTAATTTATTTAAGACCTATTTCAAAATAGTCCACCTCTTAGGGATCTAAGGTCTCCAGCAACTAGTACTAACTTCTACCCAGCTCCTAGATCTTTACATTAAACAACACCTCAACCATCCTGTATGAATGCTGACTTTGCAATCTTTTGCTTTCATACCATTTTTTCTTCTAATCAGTGTTACTACATTACTAGGTAGATGTGCTCCTCATCCTTTTCTTTACATTACCATAAGATCGCCCAGGAGCATCCACTGACTAAAAGGAATACATCCACCAGTAAGCGTGCTTCTTAAATTTGCTGTTAACATGAAGCAATATGTAAATATGCTGGAAAGCAAGCATAGACTTTAAAACAATCTTGGAAACTGGGTAAGCTCTCTAAAAATTACTTAGGCAAAACGTAAGGTAGATACAAATAACTGACTGCACAAATAGAGGATGAGAAATAACTGGTTAAGGGGTGCTTCTTTGATGTGGACCAATTTCAGAGAGCCCAAAGACAAGAAAGAAGAATCATTATCAATGTGAAAAAACAAGAAATTCAGGAAAATCTGAAAGAATTTTGGCTGGGAAGAGAGATGGATTATTGCTCTTCAAATAGCTGAAGAAATTATTCTACTCTGAGTCTTTGGTGGATAGGTAAAAAGCTAGGTGGCTAAAATTACTTTAATAGATTACATATTGGAAAATGTAAGGATAGTAAAAGACTGCAGCAGACTGTTTTCAGGAGTAAAGCATCTCCCTCACCAGGGATCATGGAGAATAGGTTAGACAAAATTCTGTCAAAAAAAATGCCATTATAGCTGACTCTTCTGTGAGTCAGAAAAAGAGAGTACATGGCAGCCTCTTTCAGCCCTATTTTCAAAGATTACAATGTGATTCTGTTTGAGAATGTGTGCTGGTTTGGCTGGGGTAGAGTTAATTTTCTTCATAGGTGCTAGTATGGGGCTATGTTTTGGATTTGTGCTGGAAACAGTGTTGATAACACAGGGATGTTTTAGTTGCTGCTGAGCAGTGCTCACACGGAGTCAAGGCCTTTTCTGCTCCTCACACCACCCCACCAGCGAGCAGGCTGGGGGTGCACAAGAAGTTGGGAGGGGACACGGCCGGGACAGCTGATCCCAACTGACCAAAGGGATATTCCACACTATACGACGTCATGCTCAGCATATAAAGCTGGGGGAAGAAGAAGGAAGGGGGGGATGTTTGGAGTGATGGCGTTTGTCTTCCCAAGT
>NW_008794665.1:9227832-9281457 GCF_000699145.1 Aptenodytes forsteri | reverse complement strand
ATTGGGGAAGGGCCCCAGCCGGGACAGCTGACCAAAGGGATATTCCAGACCATATGACATAATGCTCAGCATATAAAGCTGGGGGAAGAAGAAGAAAGGGGGGGACGTTTGGAGTGATGACGTTTGTCTTCCCAAGTAACCGTTACGCGTGATGGAGCCCTGCTTTCCTGGGGATGGCTGAACACCTGCCTGCCGGTGGGAATTAGTGAATGAATTCCTTGTTTTGCTTTGCCTGTGTGTGGCTTTTGCTTTCCCTATTAAACTGTCTTTATCTCAACCCACGAGTTTTCTCACTTTTACCCTTCCAATTCTCTCCCCCATCCCACCAGAGGAGGAGTGAGTGAGCAGCTGTGTGGTGCTTAGTTGCCGGCTGGGGTTAAACCACAACAGAATGAAACATCAAAGTTCCTTATAGGCCTGGTGAAAAGTATTTTTGGTCAAAATTATTTTTCCCAATAGAAAATTAATTTTTGACTGGGTATTTTCCCATAGATCATGTCTGCCTTCTCCATAGCACATTTCAGACTATGGTTTTCACTGGATTTATAATATTTTTTCTGACTGAGGCAGCTGCAATTTCTAATTAAAACATTTTCCCCAGTTTTGTTTCCATGCTACATTCCCTAACTCTGTTTTCTACCTCAAAAATTTTCCAGTGTAGACCAATCTTTTTCACTTAATTAATATAAAGAAAAGAATTTATAATGAAGATGCTTCATATACAGTTTGTTTAAAAACACCTATGTGCAAATTTTGCCACACAATACCCCATGTCTAATTCAAATTTATTCATTCAGACATTCTACGGCAGAAAACCGAGTCAAACCTGAGTTTTGGCTAAACAAAACCAGCTGTGGAACTGCTTACTTTCCCTGAAGATGCCAAAAACCAAACCAATCTGTTTATGGCCAAACACTGTTTGCAATCAACAATGCACATGCTGAGGGAACGCTGATGGTTCTTTCTTGCATTTATAGGAAAAGTCTGTATTTTCTACAGGACAAAATTTATTTTTTCTCCTGTCCCTCCCTTTACACTGATTTTCCACTGGAAAAATGAAGAATTCTCTGACCGCTTCCCATCAAGACAGATATTAGGAAACTAAGAGGAACTAAGCTAGAAGGGATGAACAGCTCTGCCAACAGTACCTTCATGATTTCCTAGAGGAGGAAGCTTTTTAAAATTTACAAGTACATAGGATGTGCTTCTATTGTCAATGGAAAGAGTGCACTTTGATTTTTAAATATTCCTCGGTGTAAGTTAGGAATACATTTATGATCAGGTGCATGAATCCATTCAGCAACTCGAAAATATCAGTGCTGAATTCTGATAGCAATCCCCACTGAAAGAGGTAGAAAGGCTGAGTGGATGCATTTTTTTATTCCTTGGACAGGCTTAGCACTTCTCTGTACTATTATTCTCCGATTTCAGCGGTACAAAAGTTTCTAGCAAGGAAGTAGTCTGAAGATGGAGCCTGACAGCACTCCAGAACATATTACGTTAACTGACAAAAGGAAACATTTTTCTATACTCATGAGGAAGCTGGGCAAACTGATTCAGATGTAAGAAGAAGTGCGCTCAAGTTAAATATTCTTTGATGATCATATCTGCCTTCAGGGAACCCTTGAAAATGTTGCTACCAGGATTCCAGCAGAGGAAATTGATGAGATCTCAGAGAGGACGGAGGCATGGGGCCATTCCCAGTTCAATCACCACGGTTCCCACTCTGTCCAAGTGCTTCAGAGAGTGTTTTTTTATTGAGGGGACCAGGTAGGAGCTTTATGAACAAGACTTGCTGGAGGGGTAGGGTTGCCTGATGCAGAAGACAAACACCCAGAAATTCTTGCTTTTAGCTTGGAAGAAGGCATGTCCCACAACACAAGCACTGGAAACTAAGTTGCTGAAAAAGCATTTCTTTCTTCAAATTCAATGGCAGAAGATATGCTGGCATGCACCATCATCTCATTTCTTTCATGTAAGTAAAAGGTAATATATCATTCTCTCTAATAAGCCCACGTAACCTTGGATGAAAAGAAATAAAGACAACCCTCAAAAGAAAACCTTAAGAAGCCATTCCTGGAGACTATTTCTTGAGGACAGACACAACCTGGCAGTTTAATGTCTCAGGTACTAAAAATAATGTTTCCCACTAGAGAAAATGATGTAGCACTATTCTCAGAGGGGTAAGAAAAGATTTGATTATAAGAAGCAGCAATCAATCCTATTTCTGTGAGAACAATGCATATTCAAGTCCCAGTCTGCAGAAAACTTCTGGAATAGAGTTTTATTGTATTTCTGACCTCTTGATAAAAGACAATCAATTCTTTTTTATTTAGGGAAAACTAAGCCTTTCTTGACACTCTCAGAGAGGATGAATAAGAAGACAGAAGAAAGTTTGTTGTTTCTTTTTCTCTGAAGAATGGTGTTATTGTAACACATCCCACCCTGATACAACATCAGCTTTAGAAATAATGATAAATAATCATCCCTGTAGGATACCATCATTATTTTTATAGCATTAACACTTAGTGGAAATATATGCCCTTTTGGGCAAGGCATAGTCAAGACATATTCTGACTAGCCCACAATTTCAGAATTAGATGCAGGCAATGGGAAGTGGATTAGCAGGAAACAGGATGGAAGAAAGTTTCACATCAGAGTAGCAGCAAAGCTGGTAAAGGGATCCAAACCCAATCCCGTATAGGTTGCAGTTACATTTGAGCTGTTGGTACGGGCACTGTCATATTTCTGAGAAGCACTGAACATACTTATCCCTGATCAGAACTACCAACAGAAATATTTTCTATCAAAGCTACTGGTTTTAATATATTAACATATATAGGCAAGCTGAGTAACATTCTTTTTCAATTAAAATACCATATACAGCATCTATAAGAGGGATAAATTCAACTTGTATTTAGAACTGACAGTTGCTTATTCTTTCACATCATCAGCAAGTCACCCACAGGTGCAGAGAGCTCTGACTTTCCAGCCAAGAGGATTTCAGATGCTAGACTTAAAATGGCATATGATAACCCAGAAATGAAAATTAAGTGTCATGTATTCCTTCATATAAAAAGAAACACCTATCACTAAGGGGAAGACAGCATTGCTGGAGGGGGGTCTTTTGTTTCATTTTGTTTCAAGCCTGCTATTTCAGTTAGTAATGCGAGTGACACTCAGCAAGTCTGTAAACATAAGGTTCACCTTTCAAATCTAACCCAACATCCTTGAAGTTTAACATATGCTTCAAAACAGGCTGACTGCAGAAACATTTTGCTTCTGATAAACGCTTTACCTTCAGAAAGCCTTTTGCAAAACATTTCTTGCTGCTCTTTCCAACCCTTCTGCTTTGGGCTGCCATTGGTTTATTACACCAACACGACCTCGTCTCTCTCAGACTCTGCCTCAGGAAGTTGTAAAACCATGATCTTGTTTCAGTTATTAGGAATTCCAAATTGAAAATTAATCATCTCGGACTTTTAAGAAGTTGCAGCTATCATGAAAATAAATTTGAAATCAACCTTTTTTCATGTCCACCTGCCATCTTTATAAAAGTCAAAACCATATGTGCTTCCTCTTTGAAGTCCAGTTTTGCCCCCTAATGATAGCCTTCACATTCCACAATATTGTTCTGTTAGCTCTAGCCTTCCTTCAGCCAACGGGGGGAAAAAAGAAAGAAAAAAAAGAAAAAAAATTCAACAGCAGCATGACAAATGCTTGTGCAGATGTCTGATGTAACAAATGGCTATAGTCTATGAAGTTACAAGTACAAAATAATGTCAACAAGTTGCAATGATAAAACAGCCCATGAAATATTCCAATATATGTTCAACATTCAGGGCAATTTCTGGTTTGAATTACCAATCAATTTTTTACTGGGTTGAAATGATTCTTCTTACAGAGGAGCCATTGTTTACGGGTTGGTTTTTTTCAAATCTCTGTCACAGCCTTCACATTGGTAATTCTGATTAATGTGCTCCGATTCCTTTATTTTCTCAAGGCTTCGCATTTTGTTAGGAAAATGAAAGCATTTGTACCGCTTTAGAATCCAAGCTCTAGGTTGGGCAGAATGAAGTTGTCACTGCTGCAACACTTGGTGGTAACTCACCTTGCAGGTCTTTGAAAAGCATCAGAAGTGCACAGGTTTGCTGCTCTGCTAACGCCCATTTGTAAAAAGCACAACACGTAGAGTTGGGTCACGTAGAACACAGGACGATTTTGGTCTCAGTAAAGACTTTAACCCAATTATAAGTTTCCTATTTTTCTGTAATAAAAATTAAAGTTCCTTGGGTTTTCTTTTTAATGTTTAAAGCAGATGGGCAGGAAAATCAAATGACTAGTTGCTTTCATTTGTCATTCACAAACTGCCAAGCTGAGCATAGAAATCTAGCACGCTTATATACTTCATTATATTCTAGTCAAACATGCGAACAGGGGGAGGGGAGGAAAAGTTAAAAAAAAAAAAATCAGAAGTCAGTAAGATAGAAGCACAAAGGGTTGATCCTGTGGCTGGATACAGAATCAGGCATGCGTGAAAGAACTGTATGTCCACCTTTAATTGGGAAAACACATTTTGTCTCACATGCAAATTTTAAACTGGTTTAGTCAAACCTATGCAAGGTCTGTGCAACACCACAGCTGATTTAAACCACACAGAATTTAGTTGGTTTTTAACTGAGAGGCTTGCACCTCTCTAAACCAAGTCTACTAAAGTGACTTGGTTATATTCAACAAAATAGGTGTATGCTGGCTTGCAGACAAGCCATATTAAGGGATTTTATGATATTAAACTAAAGCTTTTGCATGCTGCATTGTTCTGTGAAGTTTTTAGCTTTTAAATTTTACCCCAACAGTGGGATAGATGGTCTGGATGAAGCTGGGAGGCAACTAACCAGAATGGCAAAACAAGAAAACAGCTGAGAGGTTCCTTTCAAACAAATGAAAGCAGTGTTCAGTGGATGCTGAGCTCCAATATGATTATTTATTTTTTTTTACACAGTCCCATCCATTAAACTTTCCTAATTAATAAAAATAATAAGAATAAAAAAATACATTAAATAACAATAGGAGCCCAATGGCTTTTGAAGTTTAATTCGGACATTGGGATAATCCTAGACAATCATTTTACACATGAAAGAAGGCTCCACACTCTTCTAATGAAGGTTTAGAAACAACAACGTTGGTTTTTGTAGTTCCCAGTGGCTGCATACTATGTCAGCCTTACAGACAGTATTTTTCATATTAGTCTGAAAATCACCAAGGAAAATCATGCAATTTTGACGATATCCTCCTTCAAAACCTGTGTTCATAGGGTATCTGTGCCCACAGTATTCCTATGAAGGTCCATTTACTCTCTTAACTGATACCCATTTAAAAAGAAAAACAAAAATTAAAAATCCCTACTTTTGCACCTCTCCAATTCTGCACTTCGTTTGCCAAAAGGGAACAAGCACATGGCTGGCGCATGCCAGAGGCTGGCTTTGTCTGGTAATCAGTCACATCACAAACAGCAGGGTCATTTTATCTCATAACGGGGAAAAAACAAAAAAGAGCAGACTGAGAAAATCTAGTTCCAAAGCTCAAAAGAACAAACTGCAGGCATAAGACATACCTGTTTTGTCCAAGTAGAACAGATACTGAAAATAGCTGTTGACCACCAGTATTCACCCTGCAGCACTGATTTTCACTATTCTTCAAGCTGAAACTCTAAAAGAGTTTCTCAGTGAGGGTACAGACCTGCTTCCAAGTGTCACATGTGAAGATTAGTCAATGCATTTCAATTCATAACAACATGCTTTTCTTAAGTCACCTTTTATTTATCCACTACATGTAGCCCAAACACCTTAAATCAAAATCTACTGCTTTCAGTGAAAGTATAGGGTACTAGTCATAAGCAAAATCTTGACTAGAAATAAGACATTATCAAATGAATTTTGTGTCAGGACTTTTACAAAACCCCTTTCATTATTCTATTTTGTGTAAACAATGAAAAACATGAAACAAACACTTAGAAAAAAAAAAACCCTAAATGGGTTAAACACTTCTCTACTATGCCAACTTTCCTGGCCAACACATTGGCAATAAACAAAGATACAGCTTGCTTGGGGTTCAGTTAGGTGGAAGGCATGCATAGGTTTCTACTGCTTCAGCAGGGTACAATAATCTCATGATGGCACCAGTAACATCACACACAAGGGATTCCAGCTAATTCATTCAAGAGTTTCTTTAGACCTCAAAACGGCAATTTTACATATGGGGAGAAATGAGCCAAAAGCTTTTTCCGAGTCACACAGAGGAAGGAAAAATAAAGCCACTGTGGATATTTGTGCAAGCACAGACAGAGAAGACTGCACATCATTTCCTAATTCTCTGCACTGCCATGGGAGCAGCAGCCACTGCCTGGCTTTTGAGCTAGGCAAGCAGGATTGTGTTTGCATGATGTATATGCATGATGTCGTGGCTCTTCGGGGGCTGGAAAGAAAACTGTAGAATTTGGCACCACTGGAATGAACTGTGTTTTAGCTGGAGAGCAAACCAGATTATTTCTCAAACAAGGAGAGGTGCAGCCAGAATTTGCTCTCATTTCTATCACAACTGTAAAAACTTCCAGATTGCTGACAAATTGTTTGAAGGAGCCCCAGCCGTTACTAGTGAATAAGGCCTTCCCAACTGCTGTCTGAGTATCTCAGAGCTTTTTCCAAGTCCTCCCAGCAGTAAATCTCACAATGAGGTGCAGTGGCCAAGAGAACTAATACAATCCTTGAATGCATAAGCAGGGGAATAGCATATAGCATGTAGGAGTAATGAACTGGTATTACCCTCTGCATATAGCATTAGTGAGACCATAAGTAGTACACTGGGAGCTCCCCAAAAGAATTTGGCAAACTGGTGATAGCTCAGATGAGAGCCACAAAGTGATTCAGCATCTTGAAAATATTGTCTTATAATGAGAGACTAAAGAAACTCAATGCATTTAGTTCATCACAGGCAAATCCAAGTGGTGACTGACCACAGACTACAGGTCACAACATAAGGAAGACATTTGTGATAGCAGTGAGCTCTGCAATCTGGCTAGGGGGAGGGAAAAGACAAAATGACATCTTGCGGAGGGAAGCTGGTATTAGAAACACTGATTTCAACAAGGGTTATTGCCTGTTGGAGCATTCCACCAAAGATGTAAGGGATTCACCACCGTGTAATATCTTTAAACCAAGTAAGTCGCCTTTCTACAATTCAAACAGAAAAAACCCAGGCTCTCAGCAATGCATATTCAGCGTGGTTCTCTGGCTTGTGTAATACCGTTCAGGATAAGTGATCATAATGGACTTCTCTGACACTAAAAATAAATGAGCCTATATGCGAGCTATAGGCTCGATGATTACAGAACACTAAAAGTACCATGTTAGTATGTCCCCATTTGTCACCATTCAATAAAAGGCTGTGATTTAAACATTTCTAAAAATTATTGCCCAGCAGCTTTACAAATAGGATATTCAGAGATGTGTCTGTAGCTTCTCTTTCTCCTGATAGTACGACTTAGAAAATCCTGTCCTTTTTTTCTTCTTCAGACCTAGATCCAAATATTCAGCCATTTTACTATGACTCTCAGAGGGCAATTCACCGAAACTATCCAGGCAAAAAACCCCTTCCCAATAGATTTTTTTCTCTTGAGATCACTCTTCTTGCATAGAGGTTAGAAGGCTGAATTTTAGGGAACTGGACAAGAGCTACATACCAGCAAAATCACAGATTAGAAGTGTGCTTTAAGAAACCAAGATCTATTTTAAAACCAAAACACAAAGGGAATAGTTTACCTTTCCAAGGGAGCTTGCTAATTTTAATTACACATTCATTAATATTAATAAATATCTGTACACCATGATAAGTAAATGCAGCGTTTTATAGACATTACTATAAAATATTCTTCATCTTCAAAAACTTATTATTCCAGGATCAAAACCTGCATCAAGATTCATGTAAGGGAATATTTATATAATCATATATTAGACAAAACAATAAAACCCCAATAGAAACAGAAAGATAAGAAATATGACAACAATCAGTTACATGAAAAAGATCCTTGGGAGACAGGAAAGTTTACTGAAAAGGTGTGCTGAAAACTGTTTCCTAGGGATCATTCAAAATAGCTTTCAATATGCCATTCATCCCAATCAGAACTCAATAATCCAACATGATGCGCTCTTTATGTTAGGAAAAAAAGAAATATGATGGGAAAGTTTGCAAGTGCTCAGAGAAAAAAAAAAAGGGGGGAAGAAAAAAAAGCCAGTGGAACTTCAGAAACTGTGAAAGGCAGTTCTGGAAGAGACAGATGAGTGGTCAAAGATGCTGAAGAAACACACACTAATTACATGGCTCTCACCACCACATGTGATATCACTCACCCAGAGCAGCACAAGCTCTCTGAAACAAAAAATCAGCACATTTTCCAAGGGGCTTCAAGAAAACTTAGTAAAACTAGCTTCTGCCTTTTTTGATGATTTATGTCAATACACTGCAGTCATTTTTCCTGTGTACAGTCTACGGAACAACTGAAATTTAAATGAATGTTTCCCATAGAATATCCAGCATATCAAAACGGCAACAAATTAATTTCACAAGACGTTTCAGATTTAATGGAGACCTTCGCTTTTTTTAGAAAGCCCAATTTTCATATCCTGAGCTGGAACCCTTATTCATGATCATATTTAGAACATGCTGACGGTAACACACCGTGGTATGACAACACAGGTATGCTCCTTAGGGCTGGTTTGCTGACTTCCAAAGTTTAGTGCAGAAGCTTGTTTCTTTGTTTTACTCTATTTTATTTCCTTTGTTTTAAAGGTGAGAGCCAACTTTAAATTTTAAATTGCTCTGCTTCAAATGCCTGATGAATACACTAGTTGTACATATATACATTACATATGTTTATTGCATAACTACTATAAAATCATTTTGCCTTATAATATAATACAATTACAGGCTGGAAATCTGCCACATTTGGCTAGTTCTACATTTCTCAAACCTAGTCCCAGACAGCATTTTTCCCCAAAGGTGCATAAATGTTATGTGAACCTCCCCACGGACAATCTTGGAAGAGAAGCGTGCAAGAACCCTTCCCAGAAAGAAAAAAAACCAGGAAGAGTGATGCATTTCAGAGGCGCGCATTGCACATGTAGTAGAGGGAAAAAAGATGCTTTGCCACTGCCACCTTTGTCCAGTGAGAAATGTAAAGTAAATTAAGTGCAGCTGGATCCACTCTTCGCTGTCAATTGACTTGGTTCCCTGCCCAGCTCCCTTAATACATTGCCATTGCAAGGGTTTGTTTGGGAGCTGCAGCCGTAAATCACGCCGTGAAGCTGCTTCCTCTCTTCTTGCACGCACCTGCGTAGGAAATGTGCCAAGGGGCAGAATTAGGCATGCTATCAGGACTATAGGCAATACAGCAACCCCAGAAGCTGCCTGGGATGGGCTGCCGTAATTTAAAGCAGCCAGGGGCTTTTTTGACCTGCAAAGCAGCTGAGAATCTAGAGGATGTGAAGATGGCACAAGTTTTCTAGAGGCAAACCCAGGAGACCCCAGCACAGGCAGCTGGTGGAGGCCCCAACTGTGCACAGCCAGTGCCAGCAGGAGCCATCGAACAGCAGGACCAGGGTCAGGGTGCAGACGCGCCAATGAATGTCCCAGAACAGACCAAGCTGCACTTGCAAAAGCCATGGGGAGCTAAGGGGAGTTGCCACACCTGCCTTCGGGGTCTGTCCTGAATGTGTCACTCCCCTACAAGTACCTGGGGCTTGTTTCCATTTGAGTCCCTCAGGCCACATACGATAGATGACTCCAGTTCTGCTGATTCCCCAGCGAGGATTAAACACAACAGAGACACCAACATTTCTTTTTTTTATCCTAGCTTTGATGGCTTTGCCTGAGCCTCCTCCCCAGGGATTCCCGTTTTGAGAAACACTGCCCTTCATAACAATTTAGCTGGTTTAAATAATACCATTTATAATGCAGGCGGATGGTCTGTTCATCATATGCAATAATGCATTACATCCATTACACTAAATCCACCATGATTTCAGCCCCAGAATGAATGTGCAATGTTCATTTGTCTCCTACCTCATTGGCTGTATAATAAATGCAGAATATCTGTCACACTATCTCAAAATGTCTGTTTTATCTGTGAAGTGTTTGACAAATCACATGTTACAAAAGACTATTCATAATGAGTTATATACAGATCTATTGTATATACTGCTATAGAATTATAGTGTAGCTGGAAACTGACAGACAGTATTCAGCCATCACAGTATTACAAGAGAGAAAGAGAGCACTGGAGTCAAGACCCCTCTTTACTCCTCCTCCTCTCCAACAGCTACCATCATCCTTGCTACTTACAGACTGTGACAAATAGGTCTGGACTCTTTGTCTAAGGAAAAAAAAAAGCAAACCTACATCAGGAGAGGCACTGTGATCCACAGAAATTAGGAGGAAACTGGAAACAAGAAACCACTGAATTCTACCAAGAGAGAAGAGTAAATCATGGATTTGTGTTAGCAGGCACCTTCTGCCTCAATGTCTCACCTCTGTGAATCGGAGATACTCCCAAACAGGCACTATGGGGGTTCATGAATATCCACCCAGGACTTCCCCCCTTCAGGGTGCTTTTGTAGCATAAAGCTGATCATTAAACACCATTAGTCTAACCATCCCTGGCAGTCCACCATGTCTTAGTAAGTTCTGCTTCCATTTAGTTACTTCTGACTTTAAGCTCCCTCTCTGGAAAAAGTACAAATTACCAAAAGAAGGGCAGTATGATCTAAGAAAGCAGTACCACACATTCTTAGATTATTTCCACACACACTCACACACCCCCCTCAGAGATGGGGGTTCAGTTTAAATCAAGCAAATATGAAGCATGACTTTAAAGACTAGACAAGATCCATCAGATGATTATTTGCCTAAGGTTCACTGCATGGTTTTCAGCACAATGAAACAAACTGGGTTAACTCCCTGTGTTAGAATACATAGAAACATAAATAAACTCCCATTTACAATATATATTTCTCCCTCCTAAAGATTTCCAAGGGGTGTTAACAATCCAAGAATCAAAATTCTCCAGATTGGATCCTTGGCTATTAAGAGCAAAGCTCTCTTTGGATCCAGCTACAATATCAGAACCTATTGCAAACATAAGTGTTGAATTATAAAATAACTTCCCATTCAGATTCCTGTGGAATCATCATTAGTAGATCTGTCTAAATTTAAACATAGCACATATATTCATTACTTCTTCCAAAATAGCTTGTAACATGCAAAAAAAAGAAAGAAGGCAGGTCCATAATCTCTTATGGACTTAATAGCCATGCTATAGTTTTCATCTTAAATTTACATTTCCTCTTCGACTGCTCAGCACAATTTAAACCAACTTCAGAGACCAATGTAACTGCTGTCCCAGTGAATACGTGCTTACCAATCCTGCATTTTATCTAAGGTTAGTCCATTGAAATACTTGACCTTTCTTTGCTTCAAAAGTCTGACAAAAATCACCGCTCAAGGTGATGTGGCTGTACAAACATATTCAGCTGAGGTTTAAACTGTCACTGAGATGGCATAAGGCTTCATCCCATATAACACACAGAACTTATGACATAAATGTGGCCTAAGGGATTTCTTTCATGATTCAACAAGTATCCTTTTGGTAATAGCAGAAAACGTAAACAGGTATTATAGTTCTGGAGGGGCTGCCTTGGCATTTCCTTTCTGCTTTTTGCCATGTGGCCACACCTCAACGTGCTAAGCATAAGTCAGTAAAATCCAACAAAGCCAACTTGTAAATGCTCTGGAGAAACTATAAACAATACCATTGTCTTTCGAAAGCATTCAGAGAAAAAAGAGAAAAAACAGTTGACACTTGACACATGGACTAAGCCCAACAAAGTGTTTTGAAGATTTTTCTTTTCTGCTTTTATAATCCGCTAACTTCTTGTTGTTAGTTTTCAATCCAGTATCATGCCCAGACTGTTTCTTCGATACCTCTAACCAGGCTTTGGGAAAAGTAAAAATCTCATCTTCACACGTTTCTACACCTTTCTGCAAACTTCTAAGCCAAATGGTATAAATAGCACAGCATGTTTCCTCTTTGGAGTTTGGACTTTTTGTGTCCTTTGGACAAATCATTACTCCTATAGAAAGTAAAAAAGAAATGTGTTACAGTGGGTTAATTTATGTGATGGAATAGGGCAACTGACTCCTTGTAAAACAGACTTGAAACAAGAACTCCAAACTACTCTTAGACATCTCTTGAAGGAATTTAGTATGGGTACATACTGAGTATTACTTATGTAGTACTGGACATGTCTTACACATATTAAAGCCTATAAAATGGTAACAGAGATAGACTAAAGAACATAAAGGAGTCTGCTATTGAGCCCCAAATGTTGGTTGTGTAAAAATTTTAATAAGTAAAAACAAAACAACAAAAAAATCCCCAAGCACGTGACGACTTCTAGAAATTTATATGGTCTACTGAGCAAACATACCTTGGAAATAAAATAAGTTAAGTGAAAACAGTTAAAGGGAATTGCCTGGTCCACTTGCTTCATTATCACAGTAAAGATGTTCTGCTCTGCCTCAGCCAAGGAAACCATTTTAGCATGTGTGTCTGCCTGTCTCCAGTGAGGGCAGCACTTCAGTATGTGCTGAAATTAAGCATTTCATGAAGTATCACGTCAGTGAGGTTTAACTGTGTGATTACAGTTTGACAAATGTTTCCATGCTTTCCTGAACCAGGACTTCTCCTTAGTGTTAGTAGTACATAAAATGAGAACAGGTTATTAGTACTTATATTAAAAGAACTGGGGCATCCACACTTTGAAAAGGGTAGTGAAAAAGATGAGGAAGAGAAGAAAATAATAAGTAGCATTTGCAAAATGGAGCATATCACCCTACTCTGAAAGACTCTCTGCAGCTTAATTTATTGAGAATGTTGTCAGTGTGACTTGATTGGAAACTGTAGGCATGCACATAGAAGAAAATACCTGAAAACATAGGTCTCTCCAGCTGACAATAGCCAAGGGAAAAATCTAAAGCCTGAAAGCAGCTTTTGGGCATAGCCTGAAAATAACAAGGCACGTTATTTTAAGTAAGAGTACTTGATCAATGGAACAAAATACTTAGAACCATGACAGCTTTCCAAAAATCTAAATATTTGGCAAATGTGTATAAGAGGACTAGCTGATCATGTCCCCTTTGGGACTAACTGTGTAAGAATGATTTTTTAAAAAGTAATTAAAAAAAAATCTCAGTTTGATTTATCTAGCAACTCTAGGAATAAGCTTGATTTTGCTGCAAGCACTAGATGGTCATCAGAAACAAAGTGCTAACTATTTGGATGTCAATTGCCAAAATTCCAGCAACTGAGTTATTTTAAAATTATTTAATAGAATCAAGCATCTCAAAATCAACACTGTTCTCCTTTTCACAACAGGAATCAAACAAACTTTTCCCTTTTTATCAGCTAAACAGAAATACAATACTACTACTAGCCTAGTTTTATTTCTGGAGATATGCTGTAGCTCAAAATGTCAAAAGAATATTATTCTTGACACTTTGACAGCAGCACAGCATTGCACATTTATGTTCTGACTTCCCACTTTGGGATGGAACTATCTGAGAAGCAAAGCTTTATTCAACATAGGGATGGCAAAATCTGGCATGGTGTAAATTAAGTATGATTTCTGCAACTTTTTAAATTGGCTTTAATATGAAATGAGAAAAAGATTTTCTTCTGAGCTGTCACCTTTATGTTTTAATTATTTGTGGCTTTTTTCCTGTCATTGTCAATGTATTTGTATTGCACAGAGAGACTTGGTAAGAGAGCCCTCCCATGGCTAATGCAAACCCTGCAAATTCCTTTGGTAGCAGCCAAACACTGGGTAGTTTAATGGATAAAACACCCACTCCGGATTTCAAAACAAGGCTAAACTTCATGCATCTTATGCAAGTTGTTGTGTAGCTATGGAAGGGAGCACAACTTGGACTATGGTGAATACAGGTATGTCCATAGATATCTACAAGCAGCCTCTACCGCCAGCAGCCACAATCAGTGGCGTGGTTTTTCACATTGCAGGTTTTTATGACCCCTGCACCTTCTAGTAGCAACCCATTCAGACATGTTTTCAGCCTGCCTGAGAAAGCAGTTTTGAATCTGGAAGCATATGTTAAAATTAGTGTCATATAAATTTATTCATTTCTGCTGCTAACTAAATACAAAATGTATGCCAAATCTGCCATCTGATGTGCAAACAAAATAGAAGAAGAAAAAAAAGAACAAATCAGCAATATAATTATTGAGTTTAAAGGTAGCTGTCTCTGGGCTACATTTCTTGTTTTAGAGTCAGCTTATGAAACTCTTACATACATTGCTGAACTCATGGAAATAGATTCAAAGCCTTCATAGGCCTTACTCAAATGAGACCTCACATACATATTGTGAAGTAAAGATGGGATGGTTTTGTTACCTTCTTATTCATAATTCTCCCACAGTTCATAGATTTTCAGGATGGGTGTGTGAGGTGGCCTGAGTTGGGAAGACTCAGCATCCTTCTTTCAAACATCCCAGAGATGATGGGGGGTGGTATCTGCTGACTCGGGATTGCATAGGGTCTCCAATGGATTTTCTGACATACTACCATTTGGTAGGGGAGGGAGAAATTGGTTGGGTTTTGGTCAGCTAAAGCTAAGCAGTTATTTTGTTTAGTTATTCCAGATTTTTTTCCTCCCCGGGAACAGGAAAGACTGGTTGGCAACTATTCAGCCGGTTAGCTGAAGCCAAAATATTAGCAGTAATTCAACTGTTTTTATTCCATAGTTTTCCTAACTAGTTGACATGGGAAAGGAGAAGCAGCAGATTAAACCCAACGGATGACGGCTGGATGACATCACTCTTGGATCAATCTCAAGAGCAAGGTTTTATAGCATGATAAAGAAAACACATCACTGGATAAACATCTGACCGCAAGTAATTCTTAATGGTCATTGTTAAACCAGCAGGAAAGGATCAACGATTAAAAAAAATAATAATAAAGCAATGGTTGGAAACACAAAAAAAACCTACCAAGAAAAAAAAACAACAAAAAAAGAACCAATACAGATGGACACCAGTGATCCATACATACTGGGAAGTCTAATGAAATGTAAAATTTATAGGATGGGATAATGACTAATATTAATTCTCACAGAGACTTAGGGACTTGCAGTTGACAAATAAAGAGTGGTTCTTTTCTGAAAGGAAAGCACGCTAATGAGCTGCATTAGTAACAGAATCCTGCTTCAAAAAAAAAAAAAACAACCCAGAACCCCAAATTCATGGTACCATCCCATCTTTGATTAAGCTATAAACAGAGATCTAGATTCAACGATCTATATTTCTGGAAGAAGGAAAGGGGACAAACCCAGTAATTTTTGGTGAAGAAATGAGGGATTTAAAAAGTGCCTCTAGTCTAAGTATCTAAAGAGTAAAGCAGTAACAGTTTCATAACACAGTATGGAAAATTCTGATGGAATACTTGATAATTGTAAGAACAAACTATCCAAAGGTACAGTTTTGGGGACTTATGAGCTTTTGGTGATTTTTCAGGCCAGGCTAAACACCCATCTGTTATGGAGTGCTTAGGGATAATGAAGTTAATTCTGCCATAATCCCAGGAAACGGACTACAAAATCTGTCAGGCACCTTTCACACTGAATGCTTCTATGAAATACTTCACACATTATTTACATGGCAGGAAAAAAAAAAATATCTTGGGAGCCCTCAATGTTCTAAATGGGAAGTAACACAAGCGCAGACCACAGATAATATTGGTTCTTGTTCATCAAGACTAAGTAGTTTGTTTTATTTATGTGATGTTTCTTTGGGTGGAAAAAGGGACAATTACAAGTGGATTAGGAAAGTAAGCGAATTGAATGAAGTACTATAAGTAGCACTCAGAAGGCAGGCCAATAATTTTGGCATCAATATAGAGCATGTAACATTAAGTAGCAAATGACCAAGCATTCTCTGCAGTCAGACTTTGATGTTGGAAGGTGGGTGGGCCCCGAAGTCATCTCATGTTGCCTCATTGCATTTCCTTTAGAGCATTCCCCATCCTTAGCACATCCTATTCCCCGAACCAAGGGCTACTTCTTCGCTGGGCTCTGCTCAGTGGGGTTTTGACAGCCTCTCTCCTAATTTTAACTCTCCCCCTCCCCCCACTGAAATGTTTTCCCCCATTTTATTTTATTTGAAGGATGGGGACCATCCTGCCAGGTGGATATTCCCCAAGTCTCACAACTCTACTCAAATGGTCTCTTATCAGGGTGCCCTTGAGCAGCGAGAGCTCATAACTCATTTGAATGGGAAACAGTTGGGGGCTCGCCACACTTCATCCTACGAGACTGTTGACACTGTTAGCAGCTGTTAGTGTCGCTCTCATTTTTACCAACTGGGAGCATATCAAAATGTTACACGCACATTCAGCGGTGTAGTCTCTCCTCTTTCAGTTTAATGGGAATTAAGCACACACATCAAGGGGAAATTACACTCCACAGTTGCTAAGTATTTTATACGTTCATTTTCTAAACTTACTTGCTATGGGGAAAAAAAGAACTCAAGTTTAAGGCATTCCAGGAAAAATAATGTTTCTTCAAAGCCAGTTAATGGCTTTATACCATTACTGGTATATACTTTATACCAGTAACGGCATCATTTAACTACGCAAAACTTTATTCCACAGCGGGGCAATTAAAATCCCTGTACCACACTCTTAATTTAGGGAAACACAAAACCTTACAGCAATTTCTTGGTAATCTAGACAAAATGAGATCGGCAAGCTCCGTCCAATTCCCAACAGACAACTGTCCACATTGCAAAACTGTGAAAACTTTGCTGGCAGACTCATGTGGGAGGCCAAGAGTGGAATAGCCATGGACTCTAGACACATGACCATACACAAATGGACGAAGATGGAGGTACCAGATCACTACTTTCCATAAGATACAGCTTCTTGGCCTGAAAAGGAAGTGAGAGCTTCAATACTAGATTAAACTAGCATTTTTATGACACATTACATCAGCACACACCACTTGAAAATAAAAGTACATGGGACATCACCTACTATACATGTACTTTATTTCATATACACGTTGTGGCTGCTAGCACCTGATATCTTCACTGCAGTTTTTGTTCCACATTTTGAAAATAAAGATACAACCCTTCATTTCTGAAATCTTGGGTACCAGCAAGCAGTCAGGATAAGTAAGTTATACCAGTTGTGTCACTATTTCACCGTTTACACTTATGTACATACTAGTGACAAGGAGAACAGTTTCATCACCGGATCACCCAGGCTCTGGGGTGACTCTCAGCTCTGGAGTATTTAGATACTGTGATTTCAGATGTCACCACTGGCAGCTGTCACCCACCTCTAAACTTAACAGCGGCAGGAATAATCTTGTGCCAGACCTTCAGCCACTGCAATTCACAGCCTGACATATTTCCTTAAACCACCTTCATCGCTTAGTCAATGCATCTGTGTCCCAGACTTACCCACCTGCCTGTGAATCGCAGCAGCTGAAGATCTGGAGTCCATTTACTTTTGCTGCCCCTGCAAAGGAGGCAGCAGCCTTTGGTTCAGGAGTGGACAGGCAGCTTCTGGTGACAGCAGCCCAATGTGCTGCCACTAGGACTACCACGCTGTAGCTACCACTACCGCATCATCCTTAGGACGCAGTCAGCATACAGTCACACGTGCTGCAGCCGGTCAGTCTGATAGTGTCCCAGGAACAACTCTCCCCATAGTGCTAGCACAATTAACAAATTCTCTTTTGGGACAGAATCTATCACAAACATTATTCTAAACCATGAGCTCTCTCTGATCGGTCCCTTTCAGTAGATGTCAATACTCTCATTCATTTGCAATGCTTAAAAAGTCGGATCTAAATAAAATAATTCACCATGCAGCAATGGGTGATGTATAAAATAACTGGGAAAGCTGAGACTGTCTATAAAATATGTGTTCTGACAGCTTGCAAGAATTATTTCTGATAACACACATGCAGGCATACACACTCAGCCAAAAAATTCTCTTTCGTATCCCAAAGAAATAAAACCAAGTAAGCATGTTGTGTTCCTTTCTTCTGCAAATAATTCTTCCTTCATCCCCTGCTCTCTGCTCCTCCTTTTCCGGTTTTTTCTTTTTGAAATTAAAAGAACAGAAAAAAAAAAAAAAGAAGACTGGTTAAGCTCTATTAGCCCTGAATTACCTAGTTACTACTGGTTTACGATGGTAAAGAAAACTAGAAAAGAAAATTATTTTGGGATGATCTTCCTGTCCTTGGACTACAGCTCATGAGAAGTCAGAATGTATTTCCATGTAAATTTTTAAATATGGATAGAAATTCATTCCAATTTTCATATAGGCATAGTAAATGCTTTAACAAAAGTTTTTGAAAACAAAATTGTTTGGATTCAAAATGCGTCACTGGTTCCCCATGCTTCTGCAGGTTGTGACCTGACAAACCACAGTTATTTGTATTTAAAGGAGGTGGTGTCACGACTGTGGGACCCAGTCTACCAGTTCTGCCACAGACTACGTTGAAGTTGCCTGTCTTCTTAGATGTTTGTTTCAAAGGGAGGAAAAAAACCACAGCAAAAATACTGCAAGGAAAGGATTATTTTCTTTAGAGGCTGAAATATTTAGAATTCACAGAATCCACATGGAAACTGGGAAGATGTTGCCTGAAAGACAGCTCAGGGAAATTATTGTCTTTATTTAAAATTATTTAAATTACTTATTAAAACACTCTTGACTAGTTTTTCTCATCCACGTTTACAGACTCTGAATTCTCAGCAACTCTAAAAAAAGCAGCTATATTCACCAAGCAAACATCTGAGCCAAGTTAAAACGTGAACTTTGCAGCATTTCAGCCTCAGCTTAAAGTGTGGACTTTCCACCAACTGCTAAGAAGGAACTGTGGCGCCCTACCTACCAGCTCTTGTAGCGGCAAGATGTACAAGTTAGAGTATACAATAAGGTATACAATACCTTAGTTTAACAGAGTAAGATTCACCAGTCACAGTCCTAGTAAAGACAACATCATCCAATCTAAAATAAGCACACGACTACACAAATTTCTTTCACAAACGCTCAAGCCAGACTTAACATAACAGGAAACATGCAGTTCTTCACTTCTTTTGATGGACACACAACTTAGTGCTGTTGTTGGACTCCAATACCAGATGGCAGCAGCTGCAAGAGGAAGATGAAGCATATCTTGATAAACACCTAGACTAACCCAACAGACTGTGCTTCAACCACAAAGCAGCATCTCTCAAACGCCTTGCTTTTTACTTACTACAATGCATTGCAACTCAGTTTCTGCACTGTGGCTGTGTGTCTTCGTAACGTCATAACAGAAACCACTTTAACCCAAAGCAAACAGCCTTCTGCCACGCTCAGCCACCCAGCAAAAGATGAGTTAGCAATTGCTCAGTTTTTGGTTAGCTGCACAGCTCCTGCACTGTTTTTTTTCCCCCTAGGGAAGAGAACACTGTAGCATGGCAAGAAATACCATCCCAGAGCTCTCCTCTCCTAATCACAACCTCAAGCTCGTTTCCACACCATCCCTTCCTGCATGCTGCCACCTCTCACTGTGAAGGCTGTAGCTTCCCATCAGGTCTAGTTAAGTGGAGTGTTTCCCAGGAAGAAGGCACAAAACCAATAAAGTAATTAGTGACCAATTAAATTAATTAACACTGTTTACCTACAGGAGAAAGGCAAGCCTTAAACAATTAGCAGCAAGTTTATTTTTAAAAGTAAAAAGGCCTTTTGAAAACACCTTCTGAGTGACAATGTTTGTTTATTGACAGCCATCCAGGTATTACATTTTTCCATCCTTTCCTAACTCATTTCAGATGTTGGGAGAGTAACCGGTCATTCAAAATAGAATATGCTTGATTCAAACAAGGGAACCATTTTTCACGGTAGCAGTGGTTTAGTGCTGTGATCTTTTGCACTGATTGTGAGCTGATTTTAGGTAATGTTACACCTGCAGTCCTGCTGGGAATTATGAATTATCAGCACCTGAGCAACAGCAGACTATTAACCCTTCTGTTCAGCTCCCCAAATACAATATGAGAAAAATATTTCCCAGCCTTTAGAAAGTGTCCTGTCAGTGCACTACAAGTTTGTATACATTTTGTTATATCCTGGTGTTAGCTTGGCACTACTGGGGAGAAATTCCTCTTCACAGAACAGAAACCAGAGACAAATTTAAACTGCATCTATCTCGCGTATGTAACCATATATTCACGTGCACACATTTCTGATCCCTTGCCCTTAGGATGGGTGAGGACAGGAGAACAGACCAGGTTTCATTAAGACCATTCTGTCTCAGCTCTGCACATAAAAACCACCAAGAGCAGAAATGTGTGGCTCTTGCAGTGGGGAAACTATGGATTTTTGCTGTACTCACATGAAACAGATAAACATTAAATGTGTTTCATGCAGACCACCAAACATCAGACTTTTAGTTACATGAACAGGGATAGGACTGAAACCATTAACCCAAGGAACACTGAATTGAATCTCATTAATTAGAAAAGTTGTTAATGTTTACACTCTTCAAGAATTTCCTTTTGTCTTCTATATTGAATTTAAAGTGTAGGATCTAATAATACATTGTTATGCCTCTGTTACAAACCCTTCTTTTCTTTCCTAGTGTATTGAAATGTTATCTTCTAGAAGCTCTTCCCTCTGGGTTCACTGCCCTTCAAGCGATTCCCTTAAATACCTCAAGGATGACTAAAGGACCCCCGGGCTTGAAAAGCCCACACAACAGACACTTCTTTCAAAATATGATCAGCAAATTCCCTCATATAACAAAAAATGAAACCAACTGGACATGGACTTTATTTTGCTGTGTAGTCAGAGTATTATGGAGTAAGTGGGACAAATCTGATCTCTGCCTCACACCAGTCCAACAGCATACATATTGTGCTCATGACTTTAAAGAAGCATAAGAGAAATTTGATTTCATGTCCATATATCTGTATACATAGATGATTTGCCCACAGTTGATAAATGATATCAGAATTAAGGATTCGGTTTTTCCTCAGTACCTCTATCTTGTTTTGACTCCAGTTTGTTTAAATTCTTTACAAAAGTAAGATAATAGCGAAAAATGTTTTTGATAACTGCTGATCTGATTTCACCATATAAGTGCATAAGATCTATCAGATGGCCGTGTTAAGGAAAAAAAAAAGATACTTAGACTTCAATTTTAGACATGAAGCAGTTCTTCTAAAAGTCAGAGAACTAGTATACAAATTTCTTAGCCCAAGAATGAAGACCACATTACCAGTATACTTTTAGGGGAAGTGGACCACATAAATGATTACCCTATCTCTAATATAACTGTTTTGACTAATTTTGATGAGACTGAACCTTTTTTCTTTCTTGGCTTTTCAACATGGAAGATATTTGGAGCCATATTTATTTTTGCTTTCAAATAAATTCTTAACTCTCATTATATAGACAGAAAAAATTATTAGGAATTGTCGTAAGTGTTTAAAATAGCTGAAACTTTGAACTTACAACTTTGAAATGATAAATTTAGTATTTCATAAAGAAGGATTCATACCTTTTCCTATCATCCCTGGGAACTGAAGGATATTAAATTAGTTAAAAGAGGTTTCCCTATTTTACTTCAGGAACATGTAGATATAACAAAAAACTTATTTTGAGGTATCAAATATGTGGAACTTGCAGAACAAAATATCATACTTAGCCTATTTTTAGACAGGTCTTCCTACAATATCCACATGCTAAAATAGCATGCAAAAAATCCTGGAAAATTAGTTTTCTAAATATTTTGAATAAAGAAGCATTTTACACAATAAGGATAAAAAGACAGTACCCATGGGTCTTGATGCAAATTAGTTTCTGTACAGAGAGGAATGATTTGAAATTAACTTGGTTTTCCTTGTTGAGATCAAAATGAGCTATAGACTGAAGTTTTGTCTTAAACTTTTGTGAATTCACACAGAGAAGCTGCTACTGTTATTTTTTAACCAGAATTGTAAAAAACAGTGGTATAACCGGATCTAAACTGTGGGGATGTGTACAGGCACTGCCAGACCTCCCGCCAAATCCTTCCCACCTGACATTGCTAACTGGAATGAAGTTTTGAACCCCCCTTCAAACACATCAAATTCTGTTCACAGGAGCAATACAACATTGTCATTGTCCAGCTCAGCTGACCTCAATAAGCTGGTAGCATGGAAATGTGCACAGCTGGTATACACATTAAACAGGGGTCCTGTGAGTTGAGACCCAAGCTCAATTCATTGCTCTTTCACAGGCCCTATCCACCATCTTTCAAGCAGTATTGCCTCAGTTTCTCCAGCTACCCAGTAGGAGGAATTATACTTCCCTTCCGGGATGGATGCTGTGGTGATAAATACACTACAGATGCTCATCTACAACAGAAATGGCACCACAAGGATAGAGACTTGTGTGGTTTGGCAGCCTTAGGCTTGGACTAGGGCCAGAACTTCTCATGGTCTGCCCCTACAGCTGACACTGGAGCCTCCTCTACCCTATTATGCCCTGTGGACTCTGAGGTGCATCAGGGACAACATAGTCTTCTGCTATTTTGAAGACAGGGAATCAAAGGCTGGGGGGGTCAAGTTCTGCTAGAGACAGAGCAGGCCCTACTACACTATGCCAGCCAAGGGTATTTGGGACATCCAGCATTCTTTCTATAACATGAGTGTTACCAAAAGCCAACCAGGGGCAGGGATAAAGTAATAACGAACAAAAAAGTCTGATATATGTTCACTTCTGTTAGTTGTCTGGGTTGTCCTTCATTGGTCGGCCTACAAGAATTTTTCTACATGGTCAATGAGCTTGACTAAGAAGGGCCAAAATTCAGGTTTTTTTAAATCCACTGACTTCATTCAAGTGACTGTTTACACTAAAATTATTTTTGACCCAACAGCTTGAATGGTTCTCATCTATTATTCTCATTCAATCTTTCATTAAGCTCAGTGTAATAGTGATCATCAGTATTTCCTGTAGATTTTGATCTCCAACATTTCTTTCAGTAATGCTTTTGGTCTAATATCCTGACTTTCTTTGGTAATAGGGAACAAGAGACAACAAGCTCTTAGAAGAAGGCTATGTATATCCTAGGATTATAATTACTCCATTTACGATATTAAAGAGATTCCAGTCTCTAAAGATCATGGATATCTGCCACATCTGTGTGGGCACATCAGAACTAGCTTTACACCAATCCTGGTCTATAGCCATGCAAAAACAGAGCTCAGCATGAGTTAACCGCTTGGCTACTCAAGTAGTTTTGTGGATATACTAGAAAATTTACCTTTTGTATACACAAGAATCGAGCATCATCACCTTACAAAGGAAATACAAGAACAGTAGTGTTTTCTTACCTTTAACATTTAAAACCATTTTGAGGGACCACCACCACCCACAAATAGTAAGTTAGTCTTTGAAATCTAAGGGATTTTAAAGGAATGGATATTCTTATTGAGTTACTTAATTTCACCTGTAATTTTGGAGCTGGCCACAGTGAAATTGGTAGAAAAAACATTATTTGAAGAAACAGATGTAAAATAGGGAGAAAACCATAGTATCAGAAGAGTTTGGGTTTGACCTGTTTTTTCTGAAGTCGAGGTGAGTTTCATCACTAAGGTCAATGAAAATAACATCAGACCAGTCTTTTCGAAAAACCCACCTGCAAAGGAGAAATTCAATACCCTGTTCACATGAAGTTTGTGTGCACAACAAGTTTCAGTTAGTCAAACAGATTTTTAATAACAAATAGTGGTATTTTTCTTCAGTGTTTTTTCCTGCATCATAACTACCTCTCTACAATTATTTCACCAGAAATTCTGGGACCTATTAATATTTTTTTTTCCAGTGTGGCATTTTTGTAAGCCTTAGAAAGCCCCCAAAAGGGCATAATTCCAGCACTTAGTATTGCCAGAGCAATGCAGTAGAAACCTTAATCAGGGCTCTTACTCAGATTGAAATATATCCCGATTAAGTGACCATCCCATTTAAGCAGTTTTCCTGAACCGTCACTTAATGTAAACCAAATGTCCCCTGCAACTCCTTCCTCCTACTGAAGCATTTTGACCCTTAGCCACCATATTAACACCTCTAATTGTAACTGACAGGGCAATTTCCTGGTTGCCATTGTGTGAGACAAGCAGTGAACACTAGCCACAAGCAATTTATGACCTTTGACTGTCATATTAACGTTTTTAACTGTAACTGACAGGGCAGTTAGGCCAAAAAGTGTCCCAGCAAAGCAGTTCAGGCAGTTGTGAATGTCCCACTAAAGCAAAGGAAGGAGCATCCAGTCATTAAGGTGGGGGACTGACATGGAGAAAGAAGGGGCAATACCTGAGGTTGGACAATCATCAAACTCCCTGTGATCATCACTGACCATTTTTTGCTTCAATTTGCCATCACATTCTCTGCTAAAACCAGAACTACTTTTACTGAATGCATGGAGTTTAGTTTTAACTTTTGAAGAAAATTTCCCAAAACACTGGAATGAAAAATATTTTCAGGATTGCCCCTCCAATGACATGATTTTTTAACTTGAACAAATTTCACGTTCTTTGATGAAAAAGAGTTTCTCAGCATTTCATGTTTGAAAACATAAACGTTTTCACATTGTTTAAATAAAACCAATTATCTAGAGCCTTAGAAAGTATGTAAAGTTAATGCACCTCTGGACAACAGCCGCTGAAGCATTCTATAACATGAGACTAAATAAGCAAAAGGTTATCTCAAGTGGAAGAGGGGGGAGTGCTGCTGGTAACTCTTACATTCACTTTTGGTAAGCTGGCCTCTAGAGGGTGAAATATTGTACTCACAAATATTTGAGCAGGTCTGATATCACTCAGCAGCAGGTAAGGGCACTAATCAGATGCTAGAAAGATTCTCCCTTATTTATATTTTAGTCCTACATGCATAAATGTTGATCATTAAATTTGAGAATTTGGTCATATTTGTTTGATCTGACCTATGGATTGGTCATATTCAGCTAAGGTAAAGCTACTGGATACTTCCTAATTACAATCTATCAATCCTTTTTCCTTCTAAGGAAGAAATAAAGCACTACTGTTAACCTGAAATCTAAACAAAGCCTGTAAAAATATTATAGAAGCTATTTTCAGTTTTATATAACATGTCAAATCAGCCAAACAACTTTTGTTAATTTCCAAGCACTTTCTAGCTGTCCAAGATTCCCCTTCCCACTGTGTCCCTCAAGACAAAAGGGAGAAATTCACATTAAATCTAGAAAAACTGAATAGCCAAAGTGTTACCAAACAGAGAAAGTTGGAAAACTGAGCAGCTGAAAGAGATTCTAGTCCAAGGGTGCACTTCCATGAATGCCTCTTTCGGCAGCAAAGCTAGCTTACCCCCTACATTCATCATCTTGTTCACAGAGCAGCCCTACAAACAGCATGTCAGCTTAACTGAGAATGAAATTACACATTATAGACAACATAATACCTTGCGGACACCAGTACAGGAAGATCTTCCTTCCATTCTTACTTTCAACTACCATTCCTCCTCCAGGCTTGACCTGACCCTTCCCATGTGCCAGCAGGAGCATGTCTCTGCTGAGCCAATTCAGCTCACTACCCCCTGCAAAAACACACAGACACTTTTTGGTGGGATTACTTTTCTGCCAGTTTAGTGAGTCGAATCAGCTCAAGTTCCCCTGAGAGGGGGAGGGCTGCACGGCCATCAGAGGGGAGACGGGGGAAGAAGAGATACAAGCTCTCCCTTTTGGAGACACTCCAACAGATTTAGGGTTAGCCAAGCTCAAAGAATAATGTGCAACTTCATCCTGAATGGCAGTTACAGAGAGAGCATTGCCAAGAAAAGACATACATAGCGCTGCATCCTTAGTTAGGGTATGTTTCATTGTCATTGTTACAAGAACTTATATGTTATCTTAACATTAACATAAATGTCATTAAGGGTTTTTTAAAATATTTTTAAAGTACCCAAGTAACAAAGGAGCCTGTGTCTTATTTTTAGAAATGCCTTATGATGTTCTTCACAGCAACATACAATCCTTCAGTGATTCCTTCTAATGGGTCTTCAGTGCCCTTGAACATGTTTACCTGCTCAGAAGCGATCATAAATGAGAAGTGGATTTGTGCTCTTTCAAATCTCTTGACATAAAAAGAGACCCTGACTATCTCCTGCAGACCCACAACTTAATGTTGCTTCCTAAATATCAGTTCATGGTTTAAGATACACTGTTATATTTTAAAAACCGTTTCGACTACATAACTTCAATGAATACAGCTGAATGAGGCAGAAGAACTTGTAGTGACATAACATCACAACAGAGAAAGATATTTATTAATGCTGCTGCTTCTTGACATTATCAGTTTGATCCAATTGTGGCTGTTGACATTCAGGTGCTTCCACTTTGCAATGCAGTCTCTCATTTAAGGATAAATGGGATGTTGGCGCGTGAGCCTTGAGCTCAGCCTAGCTTTAAGCAGCAAAGTTTTGCACTGGTGCAACTTCTCAACGGTGGTTAGAATTGGGGAAAAGAAAAAATTCACATCTCCTCCAGCTTACACCCTGATAAGGCCAGAGCATGAAAATGTAGCATGAAAATTAGCAACAAACCATGTAAGGAAGACCAAAACTGGGGGGGTTTATAATTAAATATATGAGCAGAAAAGAATTTGAGGGGAGGATAACCACCAATATTCACCTGCTACTGAAGCCTTTGCTGTGATCAGAGAAAGCAAATAACAAGGAAGCCCCCATCGTTATTAATGTTTTCTAAAAAATATTTATCAGTAAATCTATATGCCCCTACCTACCTTGCTTTAGATGGTTTCAACTGAGTTCCCTCCTGATCTAAATATCACTTTCTAAAAAAGCCATTAAAAAAAAAATCCCCCACTATGTCTTTCCATCAATAGCAAAACAGACTATCAAATTAGAAAAAAGAAAGTCAGAGTTATAAAGCAAATTGAGATGAAAAGTACTACTCCTCACCTTTCTCTGTCCTTTTTTATTAGCCAAAATCTTCTGCTTTACTGCTTGTATTTAGACACGCACATCTATAAACAGGCGTCTAATTTTCTAATTGCTATATGAGTGTGTGATAGTAATTTAATTAAGAATTTAATAGCGCCTTTGAAAAAAATGTTGTTCTTAGGAACCTAAACCTGATTCAAGTCCCTAATGTCAGGCAAATCTTTCTGGTTTTGCATTATTGCTTGAGAGAACATAAACAAACTATTACACACAACTGTTTGACAAGGACACACTCTAAATTGCTACCTGCTTAATAAGCCTCTATGGAGAGCCTAAGCTGTTTCAGATCAGAGTAGATGTTTGATCAGATGCATGAAGGTTATTTTAAGTAAGCATGCAACTATCTTGTCTAGTCTTTCAACAGCTAGATACTTCTACAAAGATCCATGGGAATAGGGGGAATTCTACTTTAGTAGACTTTGCAAGGGTCCTGGAGGACTTGCTAAGAATGCTGAATAAACAAGGTCTCTCATTCCACCCAGCCACAAAGAGCTAACAAGCCCCCGCGTCCCCCTCCCTGTCCTCCTGCGGGCTATACCTCCCACCGGCAGCCCACACTCATCAATACACAGGAGCCCCAGATATCACACACCAGACCCTGCTGTGATGAGCAAACACCAATCAACAGCCCCATTAGCCTCCAGAGGACAGTATAGTTTGTTTACAGTAAATACTAGAGCATTGCCAGTGGAGGCTGCACAGGAAACGCTGAGGAGGCTTTTTCCCCCTTCTGTTTCAGGCCCATTTGGAAGTTCGGGGGTTGCGTGCAGGGAAGCCCTGGGTATTGTTTTCGTCTCTTTAAAGAAGAAAACAAGACTGATGAAAATGTAATTGTTAAAAATTAACAGCAATTTAGGATTTTTTTTGTTAAAGAGCCTTCAATCAAAATGACTACATTTTCAAATGCAAGTAATTTATGATGAACAATATATAGCATTTTACATGGGATTATCAAGGGAGAGTGCTAACCTTCATTAACTAACCATTACCCAGCTTTATTCACATGCTTGGTATTGTTCTCCAGCCCTTCAACGCTTTGCTGTGACATGTACTAAGTGCACTGGAATCACCAAGTTTTTCCTCCAGAACTGGCAAGACAGTGGAAAGGATTTGAGCGAATGCTATACCTTACAGAAGAGCGCGAGACATTGGGAGAGGTTTAGGAAGAAGATCGGAGAAAGTCTGAAATCCACCCTGTGCACTGTTACCAGCTTACTAGCACATCAGGGTGACTGCTCCTCTCCAAGACACCAAGGGGGAAAGATTGCTTCCTCCTCCGCGTATGCTTTGCATAGAGCCTAGTGACTCTGCTCTGTTTGGAGACTGGATTCGCTTCTGACCCTTTGTTAACAAAGACAATATAATTTATTATTCATACATATCTGTAGTCAGAAGACGTGCACTGCAAGTAGCTGATCTCATTCTTTGCTCAAGCAACACGTGACTCGGACATCATTCTGAATGTTGCTCTTTTCCTTGGAAGCAAGGATTGAATCGAAAGGAAAGTCTTAGTAGCCTGGCAGACATTAACTTGAGCTTGAGCTCATGGGGAGAATTAAGTTTCTTATCTTGCGGGGCTGAGGTGAGCTGTAAAACGGTAGTTGAAGAATAACTACTAAAGAAATCTCTAGAGTGGCTAAGTACATGGGAAAAGGTAAGGGTAAACAATTAGTTAGGACAATGGAAACAAAGCTGTATGTTTTGTTAGTAATTTTTCAGAATAAAGAACCAGCAAATAATTTGTGCAAGATGCCCATCACATGTCATATTTATCTTACTAATACATTGACAAAATTTTTCCTAGCATGACTCAATGACGTTTCTATGCAGGACACATGCAACAATTTCTTCTAAAATCCCTAAAAGCTCTGAATCAACTGCCAGCCATGTTTGTAACACTTCAGATGAGCCCCTCTCATCACCTTCACCTCAAAATAATGCTGAATTTCCAAAAGGGGGGGCGGGGGAGGGGAAGTCTGTTATTACAGTTAACCAAAAAACAAATTACATGTCAGCAACTACACGACCATAACATTCAGATGTCAGAAAATAACTGAGAAGAAGCATTCAAATTTCAAAACTAATTTTCAAGGTGTTTCCACATTGTGGTACATATTTATCTCTGTAACCCCTGGCTGCTGGACACTTCTCCAAGTAACATTTATAATGCATTCAAAACCCTGTGTATTTGACTACACCAGCAGAAGCAGTTTTAAGACGCAGTGATACAATGATAAATGGACAAATGTTACATGGTAAAATGTTTATAGAAACTGGATTGAAAGAGCTTCTCGGTGATTACACCTCTTCATGCACCCTTCCATTAACTTAATTAAGCTAACCCATAGGCTTACAAGCCTGGGGGACTTAGAGAACTTGATCTGAGAAGAAAAATAAAGGGTTTAATCACCAGGCCAGGTTTTCCAAGTTGTCATGGCTCTAGTGTTTATACCCTGCACACTTATATAAACCCAAACTTCCATTACTTGCCTGAGAGTCTCAGATCAATATTATAGATAAAGGTAAAGCTTAAGGTAAACGATTACCCTATAAGATGATGGGAATAGTAATTTTAGTGAACATCAAACACATTAGGATACAGTAAGCTTGCACAGACATAATAAATTCATCAGCTATTTCTGCTGATTGATTTGTATTCCAGTTTAATTAGCCATGAAAGAGTCAATTTTTTTCTGAAACCTTCCCTCCCCCCCTTTTTTGTTACAGATCACTGACGCAAAGGATAATCCCCAGCTGTCAAGTTAAGGAAATTTAAAAGGTACGTTCTAAAAAAAATCGTTACTAGTCATGAATTCATTTTCATATAGACCAGTTATACTTACTTCCCAATGACTTTGGTTGGAAAATCACATCTGAAAATAAACCCATGCCCTTAAACTATTGTTTTAAAATTGGCTTTAAAATACTTTGTAAGCAGAGTAGCTTGATATAGTGGAGATAGTGACATGTAGAAAGGCAGAGGTGCTGTGGAGTGGCACAAAACCTATAATCTTGCTGTTGCTTAACTTTGAGCAAACAACTTTAAATAACACAAAATGAGCACTGCAGATTTGTACGGCATAAGAAAGGACAAAAGCATTTGTCATAAAGACAATACTTTGTTCCTAAAAAATAAATAAACAAACCAACCTGTGCCACAAATGCATTCAGAAATTCACAAAGAGTATCCATGTTTGTTTTAACTTGCCACTACAAAAGAAGAGGCAGGGAACAATAGTGAGGTCCAGCTGTTGTTTTTCTTGAAGAAGTCCCAGCTCCCCATGCAGAGAAACTACACTTGAGATGAGCTGGCTGAGACAAATGCTCTGTCTACACTTTAAATGGCAGCTGGTTATTAAATGACTCCCAATAGGATGAACACTTGCTATTGACAATAAGGTAATATAAGGACCATGCAGAGCAATCAGGATGGGAATGTGAATGAAAAATCTTTAATCTGAAATTACAGCTGTCAGGGTTATATTATAAAACATGAAAGTTGCATCTGCACTTAGAATTAATGTGTCCCAAAAGCCAAGTTTCTCATAAAGTGCATCTTGCAGATACATCTTTTATAAATAGACTACTGGTCTTCCATAAATCAAACCGAACTGTAGCCTATACTAAGGAATTAAAAGGGTCATCTCTTCTGGGATTGGTATTTGTTGAACAGTATTTGGGAAAAATGAACATTGATTTACAAAGTCCAACAGACACTGGTAGTAGTATTACTTTCTAACGATATTCACTGACTCCAATGTGTCAAACAAATGACTTCAGTTCTTTTATTACCAGCCTCAATGTGTAAAAGCACCTTTTTCAAAATAAGAAAGAATTTTCAAAAGAGTCACTATTTAACAATCTGCGTTAACAGTGTTGAACAAACAAATACAGTACTTTTTATTTGCACATAGTTCAGATAAATGGGGTAAGCTCCATGCACGGGCATGCTAAGCTTAGTCTGATGGAACCAGTTTAAGATCAGACATATGGCAAAATTAGTTACCTGTTCTTTTCCATGGACCCACAGCTCACGAGGATCACTTCAGTTCATTTCCCATGAAAGGGCAGAGCCGTTTCCGTAGGCTGAATCTTTGCATATATTTTGTGACAGCTCATCTTGTGAGCAAGAGTGAGTCACATTTTATGTATTTGGCGATACCTGTGTTTTGATCATTTCAATAAGCCAGTATCAAAAGGTCCCCAAAGTCAAATTGCCACTCAGAAATTCTTTAATGATTTGTGAGAAAAAAAAACACCTTTGATTCTAGTCCAGTCTATACAGTAACAGGTGATAGAAATTAGTTGGAAAGATTGGCTACAGCTGACAAAAGCTTTAAAACCAATAACCATAATGATGCGTATTATGAAAAAGATGTACAGCCACTCCTACAGTCTTCATACAGACAAATTTTCAAATGAAACTCTGTAACAACTATGGGCCTAAAAGTAGAATTCCAGTGTACCTATATTCTCTCCCTCTTAATTGGGGTTTGGGCAATCATTTGGTGGAGAATGAGAGATCACGAGCTTCCTAGTCCCTCTGTTCTCATTAACCAAGTCCTCTGCACTCCCGAGGAAGTTAAGGGGCTCAAGTCCAAACATTTGACTCAACTTCTACCTAAAAGCCAATTTATTACCATTTAAGTTCTTCCTGCCTTCTTACGCTCCACCCAAAGTGCTGTCAATATGCAAGAACTAAATTCCCTGCAATGAATCTGCTTCTTCCCCTGGAAGGAGCCAGCATACTGTATGCCAGCGTTAACAGACCATTGGGTAATTGAGATTAAAAAAAAAAAAAAAAAGAGCATTTCATTGACAATAAATTATAAATTACCAATAAAAATAAAGATCAATAGGAATACAGTGGATACTTTCAGATTGACTGATGAACTTTTAGAACGTAATTGCAGAAATCAGTTGCCTGATTGCAAACCAAGAGATCCACCATTTCTGTGATATCATAATACCAAAAATCAGGTTCTGTAAGCCTGAAGGTGATGATTAACAGAAAGAAATAATTAAAACATTTTAGCATAGCAAATTAAAAGTTACTCGTGTCTTCCCTGCAGCCAGATTAATGAGAATAGACATATCATTCTGAAATTAACTCTGAATTCAATTAAAAGCTTTTTTCCTCTCCACCTCACTGCATTCAGAAGGTTACTTATAGGTTTTCTGGCATTATCCAGAAATCCCAAGCCTTTAGGATGTGGTAAACAAAATTCTGAAAAAGAACTCTGAAGAAACAGGCAACAGAAGGCTCCAAAATTACATTTTTTCAGAAGTTAATTTGCTTGTACATTTTCAAGGCTACAGTATTTTTCTCTTCACATTCCAAATTATTTTATAGTGTCTTTCAGCTTTGTTAAACTTATCACGTTTCACCCTTGAAGTGTCTCAGACCAGGGTGTTGAGTTCCCTCTAGGTATCAGCTGAAAAGGATATTAGCATCTGTGCTGCAGGCGCATATAATCATTTTCATTTGTCAAACATTTCTCTGATAACTCTCCCTGAGAGTTATCAAATACAAGAGTAACTCAGCCTAGAATAATGTGGAACAACATCTGTGAATCTAACTTTGAAGGAAGAAATCATATTTGATAAAGAAATTAAGTTGCCTTAAAAACACAAGGAAACAATTTCAGGCTTATGATAGAGATTGACAGAGATCAATGAAGAAAGACAAAAATATTTTTAAGGGTTCCAAACAAACAAATGAAGATATTAAGTTATCAAAGTCAGTAAATTAACACAGTCCTCCTGAAAATGGGTACAATAAAATTCCATATAATTTGATTGTTCAGTCAGTTCCCTATGAACAGCGGCTGAGGAAACCAACAAAGATACTAATTCATTATCAAATCTCTGGGTATGAATTTATTCAAGGACAGGCAGCCCTGAGCATCCTTCCTATTTACAGTGAACAAAAAAAAAATCCACAAAATTGAAGATGAAAAGCAGAGAAGGCACACGTGCATTTGAGTTTTGTTACCTGGCCCATTTATTTGTCTTATCTATCTGGGAGGTCTTGTCTTTTAAAGATTTTAAGCTCTTCAGAGCGGAGGCCATCATTAGCTTATATGTTTGCTCAGTGTCTAGCATAGGAGAGTAAGACTGGCTGACAGCTCTAGGCCACAAATACAATTAGGATTTAAATAAAGAGTCAATCTGGGTTTGTAACCAGACTCATGTGAAAGGGCACTGCAGTAGCGATGTCTCTATAACAGACAGGGAAGCAAAGACAGAGTCTTTCATACTTTTGGAATAGCTTAGGAATGATTTGCAACAGCAAAGAGAAAAAATTGCAACAGAAAAAACCTTCAGACAGCTAAAACAAACAAACAAACTAACAAACTTGAAGCTCTGTGAATGAATACAATTTTTTTCACCTAGCTAGTTTCTTTGGCTCACAAGCACAGCTGTATTCAGCATGGTCAGAAATCCATGAATCAATTAAATAAAAAAGGTAGAACGGCTTTCATGAGAAGAGCATCAGCTCTGTCTGAAACTTAAAAATCTTACATATATGGAAAAAAACAACCCCAAACAACCAAACCTCCAGGGTGTGGCCTCCTGTATCTTCATTAAAGCAGAATGAGTATCTCAGATTATGGCGTCCAGCCTTGCATCACATATGCTCCGAGACGCTCTGTGAATGCTACTTTGGGCCATTAGGTCATGTTTTCAAGGCTTCATACCGTTACCCCTTTTAGATGATGATAAAGCTTTGTTCTACCAACATTTTAAGCACTGGATTTATCTTCCAAGAACTTTGAAGCACAAAGAGAAAGGCACGTAACTGTAATTTGTAAATCTCTCGACAGTAGGATATGTAACAGAGCACTTCCAACTATGAGAAGCGGTCCCACACGCATTTAAGATGTCAGGCAAACCTTACTAAGTACCCAGTGGTACTTGAATAGTCTCTATTCCAATTGAAGCAAAACTGCAGACAATTTGTTTGCTCTCTAGTAACAAATACTACCGCACAGTTGAAATATCAAAGTGCTCTTTGCATCTGAGGCACAGCTTCTTTGGACACCATGTTTCCCACTCAAACAAGTGGCCATGTTTTTTTCTTAATGAGAAAATGAGGGCTAGAAGTCCCACAGTGGGAAATGTGCCAGACAAATAAATTACACAGCAAATGCAAACAAGCTCTTCCCTGTCTACACCTAAAGGCTAGCTGTTGTCTATTAGTTGTTGTTTCAGCCAGTCTCTGACTTGAGGAAGAGAAAAGGAACAGAAAAGAGGCAGGAGCAAGGGCTGATGCCCCAGAGATGAGCATGGCATTGCACCATTCATTGAATGAAAAATCCAGACAATTTCTAAAATGAATTAGTTTGATAAAAAGTAATTCCTTGTGAACTGAGAGGCACATCCTCAAAATGAGATCCGGCTCTGAAGTTGAGCATATGTATACAACAGAATAGATTTTGCCATGATAAGTTGGACTTTGAAGATGAACCTCCAGCCAGAGAAAACATTATTCCCTGCCTTATTCAGGTTATCCCTTTTGTCCAGGAAAGTAAGTCTGCCTTTAAGTAATATTGCACAATTCTGGCAAGAAGTACTTCCTAAAAGAACCGATTTTCAGCTTTAAAGAGCTTCTATTATTCTTCAAGGTGAACATTTTTGAAACAACTTTTCCAACGTTTCCTTAGTCTTAGACTAAATAAGTCAAAAGCTAAAACTTTTAGCACACGTGGCAAATCTGCAGCTCCTAAATCTGACTGCCTGCCCCCGGCATCTTCTCTTTCTTCCTTGACCACGGTGCAACCAGAAACAGAGGCTGCAGCTGGCTCTGGTGCAAAGGCATTGCCCAGCGTCTGCCAGCTTGGGGGCTGCTCGGCACCTCCAGAGAACCCCAAGCAGGTGATTTTTTTTCTTTAAAATCATTCCCAGAGTGTTCAGTAAGGGGCTCCCTGGCTCTGAGCACCGCCATGGAAAAAAGGAAAGCAGTTGTCACACTCGCAGAAAACGAGCCCAGGCGACCGGCATAGCAGCACCCCAGCAGATATGCTTTAGAAAGGGAAGCAGGGCTCCATTTTCCCCCTCTCACCTCTCCCGCTGTTCAAGAGGCACTCACATGGAAGCGCAGGAAGAAGGGCTGCCAGGGCAGAGCAGGAGAGGGAAGATGCCACCATGGTTTTGCTTCAAATATTTCAAAAACGACCTGTCTGAGAAAAGGGTTCCTGCTCGGATTGATATTTATAAAGTTGTGCAGCCCTGCTGGCACACTAACCGTATTTTCCACACTGGCATATATTGCATTTGGAAACGAATTGTTCTGGATATCTTTTTCTGAGAAAAGTATGCCAAAAATCTTAAATACATTCAATGTCATCTTACTGTGAACCAAGTTAATCCTGTGAAGTTATCGTTATTGTTTCAATTATATGAAACAAACTACTGTATGGGACTAAATTACCAAGAAAATCAATTACAGTCTAATCAATACAATAAAATTTGTATTACAATTCATACTTTAAATCACAAAATGTTCTTGCATGAGCTTCAGCTTATTTTCTAAAAAGGTTTTACATGGCATTTTGTCTTGTATTCGAAAGCTATCTTTTCCTATTAATTTGCTTTGAACAAACAAGCAAAAGACGAAGAAAATCAAAAGGAAGTTCTTGTTCATGCTTCTCCCACACATCTTCAGCTGTGTGAGCAAGCAGTTAAAACATGCAAATGCAGTTTGGAGGAAATTCGACATCTCTATTATAGATGAAAGGTAAACAAAAGCAGATGAAGGATTAGTGCAATTCCAAATTTAAGATATTGCTCTCAGTGACTTATAATAAAGTGGTGTTGCATACGGTGGCATGTTTTAGATGACATTTCAATTGTACAAGCAATTTGCATTCTATCTGACATTAAATAACGTTCTCATTATTATGAATTCTGGCAGCATCCCCGTCTCCACAGCATAAAGATATGAACTACGAGGCACATCTTAATGAAGGGAGTAAGTTTTCCTGTCAATCTGAAACGCGAGACAAGGCTGTACCTGGGCTAAACCTCTGGTAACATTATTGTGAGTTGCCCACTTCTGACATAGTACAAATCTTCAGCTAAAGCATTCTTCTTATTAAATAAAGATCTATAACTGAACACATGTATCTGTAATATCACTACAATCCAAAGAAAATTAAAAGACAGATTATGTCCAGGATATTACATGCACCACCACAGAGCACTGCGAGAATCTGGTATGATCCTGTTGCTAAGATACCTGGCTAATGCCACGGAAACAAGCCCTTCGTACTAATCTAGCACAATCCATGCATGCTTCCACATATTTTGGCAGGGGAAAGTAGGAGTCCACTGACAATGGCTTGGGATATTGCTAGCCAGCGCTCCTGAATTTATACATTTTTTATCTCTTGCTGGTAAGCTTCAGCAATCTGAGCGAAATAAGAAATGTAACACTCTGTTAATGGCATTTGGTTGCTTTATGCCATTTAAAACAAGTAAGATTACTTTTTATCCTCCTGCATAGTCAATAAAAGTTGCTTAAAAAGGTAATTATTTAAGTGCTTTTGGTTGCAAAATTGCGGTGCTCCCAAAAATGACTGCCCTTAATCTTTGTGATTTATACTGTAATATGCACATAAATGACTAACTGCATTTGCTGTCTCCATTGCTGTCTTCAAGGAGACTCTAATATAACAGTTTCCTTGAGTGCATACTGAATAAGCAATCGGAAGAATAAAGTGGAATTATTTTAACACAAATAACTCACAAGTCTACTATTTAAAACTGCTTTGCGGCTCTAAGCCCACCAGTAGCTCTTTGCCCAATAGACTAAAAAAAGAGTAAGGAAAAAGGAGAGGGGGGAAAAAAGGAGAAAAAAAAAAAAAGATAAGACTAGTCATTCCATGATGCGTGTAAAAATCTTACATGAAAGAAAACTGCTTCATCAAACAGCCTGGCTAGACTGCAAACTTATGGTCATGCAATGTAAGTGTTACACCTATCCTTTTTAAATATGAGACGTGTCTTCACTGATAAAAAAGTATGCTAATAAAATGTTCCTACTGTAAATCCAACAAGAATAAAAAAAAGAGAATGTAAACGCAATCCCTGTCTTTTTTGCAACACGATCTCGCCTAAGCATCAGTGACAGTAGCTCTGTTGAGCTCAAGTTATGATAACAATAACTTTTGCAGATGTTCGTAGCTGTCAAGTATTATTCACTAAAATGTCAGAAGATGTGATAAAAAGTAAAAACAGAAGAATTCCTCTGTAGTAATCAGTTGAAGTCAGGAAGGCAGAGGTCACACATTAATCTCTAACTATAAAACAGTGAGCTGTAGAGGAATAATGGAAATATTATTTTAAAACAAGCAAGCAATTGTGCATGTGTGTGCATGCCTACATGTACATGAATAAGTGAAAGAAAGATGCTTATATTTCCACACTACATTTGCTTCCAATTCATTCATATTACAGACCCAATATATTTTTTTCTAAAAGGAACACATGCATCTCAGAGAGCAGCACCTAGAAATTGTGTTATTTTTATTCACTTCTTTAAAATTTTAATTTTGTTTTGGTTTATTTTTTTAACTGTTTTCCACTCCACAGACTCCCAAGGTCATTTTGCAAGCTTTCTCTGGCAAGGGACCTTATAGATTCCCAGCATCATTTACAGGGTTATGACAACTACATGTCATGCTGTATTCTTTATTACTGTTGGAAACAAACATTACTCTCATTCATATAGGCCATATAAGATGCAAAAAACAATGTATGGACAAATGTCCGTTCCTTTATTCGGAACGCCTTATATCTTTTGAAGTCCTCTGGGACTTTGTTGTAGTAAAACTATTTCTGAATAACTACCTTAGGGCAGCATACAAGGGTAACTGTATTATAAAACAGGAGATTGTTCACGACAAAGAAGAAATAAATCAATAACAGGTGCAAGTATCTCAGAAACTGTTACTTCAACACAAATTGTCCCTGTAAGAAGGACAGAAAAATGTTTTTACAAACCTTTTACTTTTTTCAATTCTCACTGGAATCCAAGTCAGAAGAGAAAATGGCTGTTTGCTTAGAATAAAGTGTCTGAGCTATCTATGTGAACCTGACTGTAATGGCAAAGGATGGTGCGGATCAATATCCATCTTCTTCATTCCTGAAGTAATAACTTTCAATAGGAAAATCTATTTACTTTTACTTACCTTTATTTTATTTCATTTTGCTTTAAAGAAGTCCATTCCAGAGGGAGGGTTTAGATTGCAAACAGCAGTTAACAAACTGATGATTTAACTAAGGACTATAGGCCAGTACGCATGTTACCATTCCCTGTAGCCATTGGTTAGGGTTAAGAAGAAACACATTTACTTGGAAAATTTATTTATTATATAAACAATGAGTATTACAAGCCATTTAATGCATACAACCTCCCTACATATAGCGCATATTGGAAAGGTCAATCAGAACCAAAGGGTAATTGGTCTAATCCTTATTTACAACGTGCCCAGAACTGGCCAAGCCTCTCTCCCGCAGAAGCGAATGCTCCCAGGAACAACATGGCCCCAAATGGCTCCCTTTCCAGCCCCACGCCTGCAGCAGCCTACCCGACCTCAGGCACCGACGTAGCCTTTTCCTAGGAGCTGCTGGCCACCAAAGCCAGCTCGTATCGTTATACAAGAGAAAGTCTGCCGTCTGCCACTGGCCAGCATGAAATCATTTTTTCCCTCTCAAAACGCAGGGGTGGATCCCACGGCTCCTCTGGACAAACTTCTCAGGTCTGCATATTTTCAAAAAAGGCAAATGAAACAGGAAGAGAGAAAGACAAAGCAAACGTATTTTCCACTTACACAACTCACTTTCAGCAGATTTGCATTCTCAAGATAAATCATATGGCTGATATAACCTTTAATGTTATATTGTTCATATCAATCAAAACATTGTATTAATTTACTTTTCTCTCTACCTTCCAACTAACTGTCAGAAATAAAACAAAACTTTATGGCAGGACTTCCGGCATCACCTGATATTTTCTATTATTAGGGGGCTTTGTTTTAATTACGCACTAAAACAGTGTATCAGATAGTATGGCATCTTTCTAGTAAATACTGTTTTCAAGCTTCATTATCTAGAGCACAGTGAAAGGCTTACTCATTTTAAATTCAGTAAAGAAGCTGAAGCGCATTAGAAATTTAAAATATTTAAAACTACATTTATGTTTTCTGCAGTCACTGCTTTCCCTCCCTACTGCTAAAATCACCTAAAGCAAAATTAAATCAAGACTGCAATTTACCCCTTGCTTAATATTTACAAGCAACCATCTGTCTTTCCATAATACAAATTTTTGTGACTGTGGTAGCAACAGCATCCCTCACTATTCACAACTATGTCAATATTGAAGTCCAAATAAAAGAGACTGCAAGAGAGACAAGAAAGACAACACTTTATTCACACTGCGAATTTTATTAATAATAATTGCTAATTAATCTTAACTGAAGAAGCAGTGCAAAACCCCATGTCTGAATTCCAGGTTCTTATATAAATCTCAGAGCACTCAGAGTGTGTATTTGTAAGTAAGAAAGAGATCACCAGCATTAAAACCCTGCTTATATCAACTGCAGGATGGGAAATAAATTAGAGACTCTACTCTCTTTAGAATTTGAGGGGAAACCTTTACTAATATAGATGTAACCTGGTAAGACAATTAATTGCAAAGTAAAATTTGGAGAATACTAAGGATAAGCAAGATTTCATTGTCACTAATGTCTGCATATTTATTGGAAAGCAGATTGTGTGAGCGTGTGTGCAATGAATAAATGAAACCTTAATTGTACAATTTTCCATGTAGGTTACAGAAGTACAGTCTTCATTTTTACATCTTTATTTTCTCTGTCATCAGGATAACACGGGAAAAAAAAAGAAAAAGAAATACAACCACATACAGAAGTATTACTGCATATATTGCTGGAACACAGAAGACAACTATTGAAGCTAAACAGAAGCCCCAATAAATCTGAAGAAAATCCATTGACAATTTTATAAAAAATAAAAAATAGTTTCAGTTGTTAAAAGGCACCCAGGGATTAGAAAAAATATTCAGGGTCTTAAAGATTTTAGAAGGTTGGTGGTTTTGGGTCTTGAAGACAGTAATTTTTATTCATTGTTTTACCTGCCTGCAACAAATTTTGCTATGAAATTTCATCCACCATTTTATTTCTCTTAATATTGAGCTGAAACTCAAAATAATTGAAACAAGGTAGAGGCATCAGGAATTAATTAAGGTTATTGCAGGAAAATCACAATATGTAATCAATGTTTCTGAGCTTAAGTAGCCAGGTAAAGGATTAGTGCTGCTGTACAGAAGGAGCTGCGTTATAGTAAAACACAGAGGAAATACCTACTAGTAAGTTAGAGGATTTAGACATAATTATGCTATATATAATTTAAAGCTCAACTTCAAAGCAAGTAAGTGCTATTAATTATCCTCTACCCAACACAGCTCTTAAAATGTCAAATTAAAAAAGACTATTGGTAATTGTGTAAGTTATGGCAAACTAGCTCCCTCCAGCAGTGACAGGAGACAGCAGGAAAAAGAAAGCAAGATATACTTTTCTTCTCTGATATTTACAGCTACTTGTTCTTCATGCAGATCAAGAAAGTAATAACGTTTGCACTGAATTTCCTCAGCCCTCTTTCAGGGACTGATCCTGCAAGTAATCCCTCCTGCGAATAACAGCTGCTAGATCAGGCTTTTATTTGGGAATTCACCAAATGCTGCTAACCTGACTTTTCTCCGCCACATCATGTGTGGGACATTCATACCTGTGTGCATGGGAAGCAGAGCGGGCGCCAGCGGCGTCTGCAGCAGAAGGGGCAGGTGCAGGCAGGCAGCGTGGCCTCCTGCTCCCAAATCGTGGCAAAACTGTACTCCCAGCTCCGCCACCAATGCTGAGGTAAGGGATTTAATTTGCTCCTGTGCCTCAGTTTCTTAACTTCCTGACTTGGTTTCTCTTTCTGCAAGTGGGCAGAGCAGGAGGCACAGCGGGAAACGCTCTCTTTGGGTTCACCACACACCTCCCTTTCCCTGCAGTTCAGAAGCTTTACTGTGGTCTTTTTGCACAGTGAGAGTTTGGCTAGACCTCAGTGCCCTGCGTAAAGGGCTAAATATTAGAGGCAAATATAAACACCTGGGTTAATGTGCACAGGAAGATTTATTTCTATAAGCATTTGCCTAAAACATAAATACTTGCATATAATTAAATTTCAAAAGACAGAGGAAAAGAAGAAAGAAAGCTTGAAATTGTGTGTTTAACCTGTGCATTTTTTTCCCTCTGAGGTCTGTGCTCCAATCTGGGTTGCATGCAAAGTGAAAAGGTTTAGAAGAGCTCTCAAACCTTGACCATACACAAATTTATACATATAAAACCAGTATCAAGTTTGTAACCTCAAGTTGTGGGGAAAACAGTCATGACAGAGGAAATAACGTGCTGGGCAGGGAAGGTTGTGCAATACCTGCCTGAAATACACACTATATTCATTCTGGCTCTTAGCCATTGCTCACTCATAACCTCTATAATTCACCAAAATTATATATTAAAAGCACATAATGAATGTTGAGTTATTTTGAGTTGAGTTGCATAGTTAATAGACGGTTGTCATCATGCCAGATTACTGGTATGGAGTAATTATAATAAAGAGCTAGCAGATCCTTATCCGAGAATGAATCTTTTAAGACAAGGTTTCTGAGTAAAGCTGAGATGTACAGTAACTTGCGGATATCCTCCCAATTCAGATCAATTGGGTCTTTCATGCATTAATATTCCAGGAGGCACTTCTTCAAGAATACTGTCCTGGGAAATAAGATCATTTGATGTAACTTCTGTTTGATTTCAAGGGGAGCCCGGTACCTAAAGGTCTTTAAGAATCTGGCCCTTAGGCACTTTTGAAATTGAGAATTAGACGTTCCAACATTGGATTAATGCCTAAATACCTTTAAAAGTGTGGGCTTTGGAAAATCCTTTTGGGTGCCTATCAGCACCTGTAGGCATCTGGATACCTTTAAAAATGGCTCCAAATGCTGCTTTAATAGCTCACCTGCTGCAAGAGGGGCTGACACCCCTTTTCTTTCTTCCATATTCCCACAGGTGACTTCTTTCCACTTCAATAGCTGCTGCAGGTGTTTGGACTGAGCACAGCGACAAACCCTCTCACACACGCAGTCGGATGGGAAGCTGCCTCCAAGGTGTGAGGAAGGGGCGAAGCAATGATTCTCAAACATCACAGGCTGCACAGCCAAACAGGCGCGGGGCAGCACACAGGTTCCTAGTCCCTGGCCTTTAATAATGGCAGGCAAGGTAGAAGGAGAGGTAGGAAATGTCTCTCAAAATCATAGCTCTTCCCCAGGCTTCCCGCTGCCATGGCACAGCTCCAGTTTTTGATCTTAGGTGTAAAGGTGCCTGTAGAGCACAGCTCCACCAAAATGCAGTGTTCAAGCATTACCCACACCCAGCATGGCTTCACTGCAGTCTTTATTTAGAGGGAGCATCTTACCAAAGCAATCATGAATCCTCACTTGCCATTACAAGCCTTTTTAAGGGAAAATCAGGGATGCAGAAGGTCATGCAGTCAGTGAAATCAGAAGCAGTCAGGGAAAAGCACCTAAACAGCTTCTCAGCATCCTCATAATTCAGTTAATTGCTACCTGCAAAAGCTCCTGCAAACAAAATCCAAGTAGCAGCCTCTGAGGATCAAGAGTAAAGATGTCATAGAAGAGTATGTGCATATGTACAAAGGGTTGCAGGATCCGACCCTGTAAACAGGGCAGTCCACTGCATTTCTTGTGTGGTTGCCATTTGTGTCATACTTTCTAGCTATACAGAGTCAGGATTGTCACGTGCAGCTCAGTCACCTCTGACTGAAGCTTCATCTAGCCCTAAAGGTGAATATTCGTTATCAGTTTCCTCTGCTTTAACTTTGATAAACACTTCTGATGTAGATGTTGACAGCTAGCAAAGAAAACACACGTGAGGATTTTAATACCTGACTGGGTCATAGAAATTGCCAAATGACCACGACCGTCCCCTGATCCCAGACCTAGCACTCCTTATCGCACATGAAAACAGAGGCTATACATATTTGAGCATTAGTCTGGTTTCGGTGTATTTTCAAAATCTCTACTTCCAACGCGAATCCCTTAGACTTCCTCGTGCTGCTTACTGCATTCGTAACTCTTTAGCATTACATCTGCTGAAAATTTTGGAAGAACAATGAGTTGAGCAAGTGATGAAGAGAAAGTGAATGTTACAAGAGCTGTTACATTACCCTGCCCTTCTCACATAAAGGAGCTCTGAACATGTTGTCAGACACAGCACTTTATTCGACGGAGTTTCACACATGCATTTTTAATCAGGATTATATTTCACACACATCTATCATCGCTCGCAAGTGCAGCGGGCTAGTCCTCCTTGAAAACATATCAGCTCTCTGTGTTTGCCATCAACTATTTTTTTCTTTGTATAAATCTACTGTTTGGTGAGCCACTAGACCATATTTGACGTATTAGAAAAAAAAAACCTGCTTAGGATCAACATTGAAAATGGCTGTACAACTCCCTTAATACAGCACATTTTCTGAGATCATCTTTATTGCCGCACAAATAGTCTTAGTAACTGACCTTAAATTATTCACTAAAATAAAAATATGATGGGTTATCCTACATGCAATCATGTCAGAACTAGTTTGTAAGCTATATGGTTTTACTGAGCCTACCAATTTTGTACTGTACCTTTTTTATTCACCTCCATGACTATTCCTTACATGGAACAGACAAGATACAAAACACTTGCTCTCTGATACTAGGAAACACAGAAGGAATCCCCAGGTACCTGATGCCAATGAACCTGAAGTGGGGGAGCAAATATATAAACACATGCAAATGCTTAAATCCTTCCTGCTCCACTTAAGATGGAGCGAATTTACTTGAATCTTTTAAGCAAAAATGCTTGCCCATGACAGAAATCCTTAAATTTCAACTAAATGAACCAGGACCTGAAGACTAGCAAATTACTGTAATATTTACATTTGGGGTTTTCCAGAGTTAGTTCCTTGTACAAAAATTCTGCCATTCTTTGGTAATAGCCGAAAACAATAAACACTCACTACTGAGAACAGCAGCATGCTCAAACTTCTTCCGTAGACTAATGTACTTATTTCTATTTTAAAGTATTCATGATTAATCCCCGTTATGAAAACTGTAAAAATTACGGGCGAAGCTGACAATATAAAATTTAAAAAAAAAAGCTACTGCAGTCGCTTTCACTTACTGTCCACTCAGTGGGGGGAAAAGGTTAAAACAATAATCTCAAATTCCTCATGAAAAAGGAATACAGTAAGCATAAAATTGATGGAGTTCTACAGAAATTAAGCGGGATTTTGTAGAAATTAGTCAAAAAAAAGTAGCATTTACTGTGTAATCATATACTTTCTATAGGCTCCCCACCTCCTCACAACTATCCTATGGCATGCAGCGAGGATATAATTTTTTTCCTAAAAGATGATCCCAAACTCCCATAGAATATAATAACTTTTTAAAGAAATCTCTTCTGGGAAGAATACCATTTATTTTATCATATGAAGTGAACCTATAAAGATTTTTAACATTTCTGTTGACACTTTTCTTTTTTATTTTTCTTTCTTTATGCTAGCATTTCCCCTTTCACCAATAGAGCCTTTTTAGCAAAAGAGGCTTTTTAATTTCTTGAATAGTTTCCTTTTTTCATTTGCTTTCACTTTTATTGCAAAACCACGATAACATCCTGTAAAAGACGCTTCAAGCATTAAAATGTTGCACTACTAGGGCCTGGCATACTTCAGATTAATAAAACTTGTATCTTAAAATAGATGCAACCTAGAGAGGATGTCATGGAAGAGTTTCAACAAAAACATCACTTCACCATGTAAAAATGCACTGCAGCAAAGCCCTTTTAAAAAAAACTCCCTCGGTTGGGAACTACTGTATATCGACATATGCCCTGAAAAATACATACCAACACCAATTGCACAGGGGCATTGTTCACATGAAGTAACTATATCTATATGTTGTCAAGCAACTGGTCATAAAAGCACTGAATAAAAAGGCATTTGAAATATGAGATGACTGAAAATACCACAGCTGATTTTTTTATATTCTCTGACGGTTAAGAACAAAAAGACTTTCAGACAAAGAATTTAGACTCTATACCATGGTGTTTGACTTCCAAAATGTAACATAAAATATTGCCAAATGTCTGACAGAACAAAAAAATGTACTGCAAAATAAATGCTTTTTAACAATGTAAAGACAGCGCTTTTGGAGTCAACCTCCTGTTCCAGTGGAGTCACAGGATTTTAATTACACTGTATCTTATCATCAACTTAATTACAACATCCTTATGAAACTCTCTGGAATCACATACCGCTAGCAGGGAAAAGCAGTAATAATATTTTTCCAGCATTATTTCTGTTTCTAACAGACAAATATGTAACTTCAAAATGGCAGGGTTTTACACGTATCAAATACTACATAAAGACAGCTCTTTCTCAGTACTTGCACTTGTAACATCTAGATTAAAATGTCTTCAGAGCTTCCCTGAGTTCTGCTATTATATTTAGCATCATTACTCACAAGTCCCTCTCTAAATTTTCCTCTTCAATCGTTTAAAACTCCATTTAGACAACTCCGGTCTGGATTTTCCTTCTAGGAGGTCGAAGCCTAGGAAGGAAAGGTTCTCACTCTTTCTCCGTATTCTTTAAACAACAGTAACTTACAGTTATTAAGGCAGACACCCAAATCCTCTCCCATCCTCTGCAAGGGAGAGGGTGATGGTCAGGGTGGGACCCCTGAGGCTCCCTGGGTATGGGAAGCCCCCAGAGGAGGGCTGTCAGCACCAGCTTGGCCAGGATAAGTCTTGTGGTTGTAAGCAACAGCTCAGGCAATGACAGAGTGGGATGGGAGGGTGTGGAAGGAGATGGGAGAAAAAAGCCTGCGCTTTTGTTTCAGAAATGGTGATGGGAGGGAGACTGGGAAAATTTACAATACTTACCTGGGTGCTTTAGCCCTGGGAGGAAATTGCCTGTGTAGATCTTCAGTGCTCAGCAATATAATTCCTAATGGGTTTCAGATTTAAGGCAAAGGGAGTAAATTTGGCTGGCAGCTCTGTCCAGGAAAGTTATGGCCAAAAGGAAACATGAAGCAGAATATTCTTTCATCAGAAACACAACTTCTTTCCGAACTTTCATGGTCTTTTCCACTGGCCTTATCAAACAGGAACTCAACATATTTTAAGGGCAGGGGAGGGAGGAGGAATAGTTTTGCTCTAGCTGTACCACACTTACTTCTCCAGAGACCAGGCAAAGGGTATCACAGCATTTGGCACGGGCTGTATGTCGGACTGCATCCTGCCACAAGCCAGCTGCCACCCAAAATCCTGGCTCAGGCTTTTAAAGTTATAGAAGATTTGCTGTTTCAAGCTCTCCTTAGCATCACTCTCCTTGCTCTACAGTCCTTGTACTGGAAGTTGACTGGCTAGCAGCACTGGAGTGGATAATAAACAATTTTTAATGACTATTTTTTTTTAGTTAAACAAAACCAAAACCAGATCTTACCTAACTCCTTCCAAATCCACTCAAAGATTTTTTGGGGGTATGAAGTCAAGAGAAGAATGGAAGATCTGTTGATAAGATAGACAACATTAAGTCAAAAACTTACTGCTACCAGCAGTGACAGATGTGCAAAATACAGAAGGAGCTTAATACAGCCTACTGTTTATAAAGGGATACTGTTAAACAAAAGTCAGGAATTGTCATATTTCACATGGAGTTGATGTGTCCTGGGTACAGAAAACTGAATAATAAGGAAAGCTTAAAAGATTCTGGAAGATAATAAGCAGGAAGGAGATTGTTCAATGCTGTTACAAAATAATAATGAAATATGACATAGAAGTCCTCCTCCCTGAGGAGGAAGCACCTACTCCAGCAAGAATTTGGTGCTATTCAGAGAGAGCAGGGAAAAGGGGCACTCAGCAGGGACAGGAAGAGTCCCTACATGTCAAGGAGAGCAAAGTGAGTAAAATGGAGGAATAACTGAAAGGAAACTGCAGCAACAGATAACCTGGATGGGTGAAGTGAAGTGAAGACTGTAAGGGAGATCCATCATCAACATAAATGGTGGCTACTTCATGTGGCATGCAACAGCTTGGAGCAAACCAACTCATTTGGTTTTCTTCAGTCTCCACTGGGAAATCAATATGGCTTAGGAAAGGCTTCTTTACAAGATGGTCTGGTTTGATTTGAGCTGTCACTCGTGATCAGAATTACCAAGGAAACAGAAGAAACACGTTAGGCTGTCTAGTGACAACTAAGCAATGGGCAGAAGATTGGGATGGTGGGGTTACCATCTTTCTTCTACCCTACTCCTCCCACCCAGGTTCCTTTTGACCCCATCTCTCACAGCCCTTGGAGTTTAAATTAATGATGAAGTGGTTTGTCAGTATAGGAACTACCAAGTCAAAATGTCTGTTGAGACTGGAAGAAAGCGTTATCCTGCTGAGGAAAATGAAAATTCTGTTACGGATAAAATGTGGAGCCAGGTTTTCCCCTCTGTTTTCCTAAAAAGCACATGAGTCTGTCTAAGACTTTTCTTTTGGTTCCTCTAAGCTTCATCTCAAGTCCTCTCCTTTTGTACAAGGCTGTCTTTTGTATTTGAGAAGGGATGTTCTCAAAGAAAAAAAAAGAGGTGAAAATATCAATCAGGCCTGGATGCACTGAACTAATTAAAGGAAAAAAAAAAAGACAGAATTCCTGCAGAATTTTTTTTCATTGCACAATCAGTCCAGAACCATATCTACTCACCCTCAGCAGGACATTTAAAAGAACAAGAGTGTTTCAGGAAACACATCAACAGCCTTTATCTAAACCCCTTAATTTTTCAGCCAGACTAGTGTCTCGAGAAGAACAGCACAGCTTGTTAAAAATGTTGTATTTTTTCATCACTGTTGAACCAACACTCCTGAGAGACACCATGAGATCTGTGCCTGGAGCTGTTAGTTCTCCAGTGGTGAGCTGCTTCTTGGTAGCCAAAAAACACAGATGATAAGCTCCAGGTGTGAAAACTACTATGGTTTACTAATGAAGTTATTTATTATCTTAGCCTGCATCTCCACTGATAATGATACATGGGAATCGAGGGATAACAAGACAAAAGGAAACAAGAAGAGACAGATATATTATTGTAAATAATATATTTTTAGGCCCAGAAAATCCAAAATGCGTGACTAAACCTAAAACTGTATCTACAATCCTGAACAAGAGACATTAAGATTTCAAAAACTCAGCACTTACCAGGTCTCAGTGAGGAAATGGAAACTTGAGATGTGCAGCATTTTGGAAAATAAGAATGTTATGATGTGATTAAAAACTGTATTACACACATGAAGGAGCAAGTTAAGGTTCCTGAGCATAGTCATTATTGCAGTACTGAAGTGATTCAGTCTGTGATCCTGCCGTGCTTTTGGTATAGAATTTCTATGGTATTTTTTGAGGGGAAAAAAGGAATAGGTAAATATAACTCCTTTATATTCAACTATTTGTCATACAGAGGTATAACATTGCACATCATCTGCTGCCAACAAAGTATTACCCTGCTCCATTCACATCTGTATTATATGAAGCTCCACTTCTGCTGGAACCACAAAACCACCTCTGAGCTCTTCTCTGTCTCACAGACAGACGGACACAGACACACACCCCTAGTACAAAGACCTCGGCACATTCCCAGCTAGCCTAAATCTACTAGCCTAGTGCCACTTTAAAAATCAGTCAAATAATTTTCTTTCCTAGTGGTAAAAAATAACTTTAAAAATTACTTTGAAAACTCTTTATAAGAAAAAATAAATCATTCTCATTGAGGAAATAGTATATCCAGGTATCACACAAATTTCAGAGAAAAGAAAAATATGCTGTTGAAATTGATCTTTACAATGGAAACTACTGTATTAACATTTGAGATGAAATCCCGACCCTGTTGAAGCTTACAGGGATTTTGTCATTGATTTCAGCAGTATGTGGAATTCATCCTGTGTACAGCTTTGTTCTGCACTTAGAAGAATAGTGAAATATGATCACATAATACGAATGATTAATTACAGTCAACACAGTATCATGATGCACACCCATATGCATATTACTTATGAACACATCTCAACAGGTTTGGAGGGTGGGTTCTGAGAAGTAATGCCAAGACAGCAAATGATTAGGAGAACACTTCTGAATTTTCATTGTAAAAACGGGGCTAGTTTCTTTCATTAGAACAGATTATAAGATTTCCTGATACCAATTTAATCAGGAATACCAGAAGAATAATTATAGCTCAGCTCGCCATAATCATATCTTGCTGTTCTCACTGACAATAAAGAATATATAGCATTCTAGCTCAGTGTACTAGTTACTCCTAAAAGTAGGCTTCATTCACACTTGAATTTACTTCTGAATGCTCACATTTCTTTGCTTTGACTTTGAGTGTCCCATCAGCTCAGAGTAAATAGCTCTCATGGAGAGACCAGGGAGGATGGAACAAGTATGTGGAAGAGAAATTCATTACGAAGCGTTAGATAGACAATCTGTAGCAAGCTCTGGATATCTCCTAAAATGATCAAAGGCCAAGATGACATGAGAGCAAAGTGTCATAGACACTAGTTCTGTTCTTGCTCTTTCCTTGGCACACACATAGGGCCATCATCAGAGACAGACCACAGGGCAAGGAGATATTCTTGTTCTTGAGGCAGTATGGTCATTCTTGTTACCTGCTGCTACAGTCCATTTTGCTGAGGAGTCAGACCCACATCATCACTATGATCATTACAGTCTCTAATTAAGGTTGCTTATTACCAGTTCAGTCTCTTCACTGGTCTGAACAATATTCTTTTATACCAGTACTCAAATTGTAACTGTCTGCTCCCAACTCTCTCAAGATTCCAACTGAAAAAAATTTAATGACTGCTTATGCCAATAATTTATTAATTTTGAGAGGGGGAAAGGCCATAGATCTAAAAACCATTAGTTTTGAGTTCATATTTAATACGTACAGCTTTTTACATATATATATATTTGGATTTTTGCATCTAGATCTTAGCTTTTGTCTGAGGAAGGAGAGAAATGAGAAAAAGTGAAGTTCTAGAAAGACTATGAGGTGCCCGATTGCAGTGAACATGCGTCTATTTGCAAAACCTATCAAATTCAGGAAAGCTTTTTTAAGTAGATGGCCTTTGTTAATTCTGAAAAATTTCTGTCTCACCATTGCAATGCAAAAAGATTTTAAAAATCCAACATATTTCAAGATCCATTGAGCTGCAATGAGCATAATGATTTAATAGCTGATAGTTTTAAAAATTCTTCCAGAGGATTAATGGAGAACATAAAGTATTCTAATAGCCCTGATAGGAAGCAACCTCCAATGGTCGTACAAGAAGATCTGAATTCAGAAGGCAACACCATGTAGACCCCCCTTACTTCAGTATAGCGCTACTTATACTGCAACTTCTGATGTTCAGAAAACTGCTCTCAAGGCATCTTCTGTTGCTCATACTGTTGTACCTTCTGGTAAGTTAAGTGAGGTGCAATATACCATGTTCGTTGCCAAAACAGCAGTAATAAAACTAACCTGATCAGGAAAATATAACAGTAAATCAACTGTTGTTGCATAAGGAAGAGCAAACCAAGTTGATTTGTGTCAGATTTTTAAGGTATGGCTAACAGAATTTTTACTCTGTCGTAACCCTCTTCTTACCCCATAAAGGTACTTTTCTCTAAAAATACTTCATAACTTTAATAAGGGAAAAATATTACATAACTCACCTCTGGGATCATTTATTATCTTCCCTTCAATTCCTTTGCTTCCTTATACCTATACTCCAAATCCCTAACCACATATTTTTGGCATGCTTTTTATTTAAAAATTTCTAATCCAGACACTAAAATTTGTATGGTTTACTCAGAGATTTAAGTAACAAATTTCAAAGTTTGGGCCAAAACAAGAAACAGAAGAGGAGTAAGATCCATCTGCTACAAGAATGGAAACGCACAGCCTGTCAATACTATTATGTGCTTCCACTAGAAATATACACCTTGCTGAGTTGCACTTTCCCACTTCATAGCAGTAACGATTGACCTCAAAGGAACCACCAGGGATTTTGGGTTTTAAGACTTGTTTCTTTTAGCTATGCAAAGATGATGTATAAACTGACATTCAATTCATTTTGCCAAGTGCTAATATTTGTTAATCACCAAATAGATCCTTTAAATTCATTGCTGATAAGTTTTCCAGTTAAAAAAAACCAAAACAAAGCAACCAAACATTCCCCAGTTCCCAGTGTTCTACCTCAGATATTTGTCTTGCATCTATACCTTACCTAACTATGTCTCTTCCCAGTTACTGTTATGTACTATAAAGAAGAAAGGACATGGGAGACCAGAATTTTGTATTTCTGAATCAAAGTTCCTCAACTTTACAAAAGAAATGTCTGAGTGTTCTACAGGCCTTGTGCACTGAATGACTGGGAATCATCAAGGCTGCTATTTACAGCTCTGAAATATTTTTATCATCTTTATATTTGAGGTCCCCATGCTTTAGTTTTATATTGATACAAACACGCAAGGTTCTTGATGCAAGCTATGAAGAAGAATTTGTTCCACAACGTAGGATCTGACAAGATCATCATACAGTGTCTCTGACACTGACCACCACAAGACCAAACACAAGCACTGAGTTATCCTTTCCCTGCTTTACTCTTCCAAATTCAGGCAATCCACAGCCTGTTGCTCTTCAAGTCCAAGAATAAATTGGTCATCACTTCATCTGAGTCTCTCTCCCATTTGAATTCATAAAATAGGTAGCAACAGTCACCTAACATATTGCGTACTTAGTTTGCAGGAAACCTCTCCCTCTAGATGTGTTTCTTCCTCAAAATGTGCCAATGAACAAATATTCCAATAAGAAACATGAGTGGTTTCTACACTGATTGCATCTTGGTACCTTCTGCAGTTGAGAACCAAGTTCTTCTCTCTGCCTGCACAGGGACAGCCATGTTTCTGTTATCCTGAGTTAGGCTCAGTTTTTAGCCACTTAAAAAAAAAAAAAATGCACAAGGTTTTGTTTTGTTGGTTTTTTTATTAAACTAAGCCTCAAGAAGTTTTCACTTTGTTGCTAACAAATGCCTATTTTAATCAAGCCCCAGACAAAGCAGCCAGCAAATGCATTTATTATTAAAACAAACTTCTTTAAAAATTCAAATCTTGTCTTATTAAAAAATATAATAAAGACTTTTATGTAGTTTAGTATGCAAGAGTTAGATTGCTTGACCTCTCTTTTAATGACTTAATTAGCTGTACTAAAGCCCAGCTGGGCCTCTGCTGACAACATAGCTAGATATTTCAATCAGGCAGTGTTATGGAGAATAAGTAATAAATGCTACCTTGTCGCCATACAGTCCCAAACCAGAGTGCATGCTGGTAATGCTAAATTTGATCAGTATGCCTCATATTTCAATTAGTCGTGGTCTGAATCACTAAAACTGTGTAATGTGTATGAATTCCTGATATCAGATACAGAGCTACAGGCTCCCACAGTTAGAACCCATTGAGTTTGCTTTTATTAGCAGCCAATTAATGGCCAAAATCTGCATTGCTTTTAAAATTTATAACCTCTATTCCAGCTGCATCCATGGCTCCTAGTATACTGTATACAATCAGATCCATATCACTGTCGCAAGTCAAACAGCTGCAAACTGTATTCTGTCTGCAGAACTGAAAAATCCTTCTATACAGAAGCTTTTTTTTAACCTCTTAGAAGTTCTTTTCAAAGCCCAGCAGCACTAGTCACTTTGCGACAATGAGCGATTTAATACAGAAAGAAAGAAATCTACACCAAGGTAACCTCTTGGGATGTGCTAGGTTTTCAAACGAATGAAACCCTATCACTTTGGCACAGCACAAGGGCAAGCAAAGCCACTTCTCCTGACCAAGGCTAAGAAAATATAAACATATAAAACCCGACCCTCATTGAAAATTAACCCATTGAAGTCTAGAGAGTCATTAAAAGATCCTGCCAATCCAGAGATTAATATTTTGAACTAACTTTCACAAATTAGTAACACTGGAAATTGTAATATGGAGTCTAGTGATCCTTAAGAGATTACTGCAGAGAAAGAGGCTCATGCCTGCTTCCCCCCCAAATGGTTTAATGAATACTTGAAGATTTCTAGACATTATTTTTAGGAACAAGTCTCCATTTCTGTTACATGATATATTACTGCAGAGAAAGAGGCTCATGCCCCCCAAATCCCCAAATGGTTTAATGAATACTTGAAGATTTCTAGACATGGAACAAGTCTCCATTTCTGTTACATGATATGGCAGGGAATTTTGTTGTGATTCAATTCAGAATAAAACATAG
>NW_008794665.1:9191400-9227806 GCF_000699145.1 Aptenodytes forsteri | reverse complement strand
GTAAAAATGTGCAGGCCTAGAACATTTCTGGACATCTGATCTTCCAGTGTTATCTGAGACAAACACTGAATGTTTCTGTTCTTTCCCCTCTTTAAGCCACTGACCAAAAAATGAGGGGAGAAGAGAAGGAAAACAATGAAAAAAAAAAAAAGAGAAAGAGAAAGGCTGTATTATTTAAAATTAAGCGAGATGATAGCGAACAACAGACAAAAAGTATTCACCTGGTTAAGTGCCTCAGTTTTATACATGGGAGTGTGAAAAAGCACTTCTCCAACAATAATACATGGCAATAAAAATGCGCTTGGATAATACAAACTGCTGTCATGGCTATTTAAAAGACAATAAAATCCTATTTTACAAAATTCAACCACTAATAACCAGCATTCTTTCTAACTGCTTAAATACTGCAGTAAGACTCCTAATGCCACTGTGAAATCATAAGCTAGTACTTCAAAGGTGTTCTATCTGTTACAAATTTAATCTTCACTGGTATGTCACAACTCATTTCATCCCAGAAGCTTTGAGATGCAGCATAGCGGCATTTTTGTTGTCCTAGGCAACCTGAACCAAACTGTTAAATACCTGTCTGATGCCCCCAAAATGATCACAATCATATTGCTTACAGGATTTACAATAATGGCTATCTTCAAAAACCGCATTTATTCTGCTCCACTTAGTTAAGAAAAGAATCAACTTGTTTGATTCTTACCGATGTGGATGAAATACACTGGAAAAGTTTTATGCTTTTAATGAGATTAAAAAAACATTTCTTATGGAATACAGTAATCACACAGTAGGATATTTATTCTGTAGCTCACTCAGCTCCTGCTGAAACTAGGAGAGATGGGCAAAACATATGCAATAATCAAAGGCATCATATAGGTGTAAAACTGGTGCAAAAAGGGCAAGAGTCACACCTGGGCATAACACCGGATTGTTCTCCCTACATTACATATAAGCACATGTGAGATACATTCCTAGATGGGCACCCTTTTTTTTCCCCCCTGAGAATGCGTAACTCATATTTTAGGATTATTCATTTGAAATTATAGTAGCAAAACAGACTAATAAAAACATGCAAATAAATTAAATTGGGATTTCATGTGATTGGCTTAATTATCTCCCCCATATGCTCATATTGCAGCTTTCTGAAAACCTGGACAAAATAGGTTGTTAGAAGACTTGAAAGAAGCTGTTTTACCTAAAATATGATGAGACAGTACACAGACATCTCCCAAAATATGCGGATCCTCTTTGCATTGTGTACACACACGAGGAAGGACCTCCCTAAGAGAGATGGATTTTACTTAGAAATTAACTGTTGATTTCAAACCTCAAAGATAGGTGCTGCTTGCTGAAATGGAAATGGATAATTCTAAAAAAACCAACCAAACAAACAAAGAAAAAAAACCACACATGGAAGCACAGGACTCTACCAAGTTTAGGTAGGATAAATATATGTGTTTGAGACTACTTAGCTGTAACCAACAGGGATCCCTTTGACTTTTGAATTTTTACACATATTTCAGATAAAATCAGGGAGGAAAAAAATCCAGCACTCAAGAACATCAAGTGGATTTGTGACTCTCTCTGGAGGACTCTGGGCCCTTACAAACATATGAATGGATTATGCTGATTTTATACATATTTAATCATCATAATCCATATGTTTTGATATATAATCTGCAACCCATATTACAAATGGAAGAATTTTATCCACATTATTACACCTCTATGTTATACACAACTAAATATTTCATTTAGTAAATAAGTTAATTCAATAAAATTAAGGTGAAAAAATTTTACTTAACTTTTTACAATTACTTTACTGTTTCAGAATTCCAGAGACAGAATGAACAAAAAATTAGACTGAACATTGCTTTTATGTTTATATATTGATGAAAGTAAAATAACATTGCTGATTTTCTTACATTTTTATTGTCTTTGTTTGAAGTACTATATACGTATTTAATAAAAACCCACATTGACTTCTTTGTTTCTATATCTGGACCTTTGAAATATGTTTCATTACATAGTTGATCACACTGAAGATTATCTACATTCGGACCCTACTTATTCTCCAGAAGACTGCTGCTGTACAAGGAATAATCAGTTGCTCTTTTTCTACTCGTCTGTATACAGTAAGTGAACTTCTAAAAAGCTCATTACAGGTTGCATAATAATATATATGGTAGCTACAAAAAACGAACAAAAACAACCCCAACCAAACAAAAGACTGAAATAAAGGGCCACGTAGAAGAAAAAATAAAGGTAAAACCTAGCAGTATGAGCCAAAAGACACAAATGTGAAGTCAAAGTACAGATGCGCGTAAAGATACTCCTGAAAACCTAAAAGCAGAGTACCAAATACGCTCTGCTGCCTTATCGTACAAAGGGATTTGAGTGAGCGTGCGGAATCCCCACACACTTTCTCCTGGGCAATGCAAAAAAACTTTTATAAACATATTATTGGAAAATCACTTTGATAACTAAAAATGGAGGAGGAGAAGGGAATACCCACATAAAATATCTATGATTTAAGTATAACCTGATGGGCAGTAGGTAGTATGCACATTCATTAGGGATGTCCACGTGCAGCTCGCTCCTGGCTTGACTTTGTTCTGCCATTCATGAATTATGCAGTCATCTCCAATGCAGGGAAATGAGAGTGTATTATGCTGCCCACTATCACATATTATCTCTCTGGATACACATACTTTAACACTCAGGTTTAAACATGTTTATATGCTGTTGTGACCACCCTGAACACAAGTCGCTCTGGGATTTTCATTCTCATGTATGTTGTGTGTACACACACCAATGAGCTCACATACATGTAAGCAAACGTATCACATACACAGACGCTTGTAAATAAAAGAGAGACAAAAATATAATGGAATGAGGAATTTCCTTAAAGATTTGTAAATCAGGAAAAACAGTCCAGTTTAAGCGTTACCCATAAAAAGGTAACAGCAGCTCCTTTAATACAGAATGGCTCCTGGTCAGCTTTGTGAGAATTAAATCCTTTTTTCTGCCACCGAAGATTAAAACCTTACTATTTTCTCTATGTCCTTTTGCATTTTTAACAGCACCTAGTCTTTCCTAGCACAGCCCTAACACTGCCACGGAGTATTTTATTATGCATGTTGTTATATCTGCTCTTACAAGGCTGATTCTATTATCATTTTGCCAGTGACTTTTTAATTACTGTTACATCTAAGATGAGATTTGGAATTTAAAAACATGCACACATGGGGTTAGCCTGGTCTTTGATTATTAAAACCTTAAGGTTCATAGACTACAAGGGTCAGATGGGACCACGGTGATCCTCTGAGGACTGCAGGGCTGAAATCTGCAGTCGTTGCTCAGACGGAGATCCCATGGAGTCAGGGTACAATCCTCCTTGGGCTGTCAGGCAAGGCCCCCAAATTCTGGGAAGGAACTTAAAATTGGAGATTTCTTGATCTGCATATTTTCTGATCGGTCTTGTCCATTAAAATGCAATTCTAGTATGCATTATGGATAATTACTTTTTATTTGCCATACAATAGGGATTCTTGGTGTTTAAATCATCCCCAGAATGTACAGAATATGCTTTTTGAAGTAATCCTTTGTAATAAAACAGAATGCATTTTGTCAGATAGCTGGGTTTTTATCTGTGCTGTAATAAAGGTGCTTAAAAATGTAGCCTCAGGCAACTAAAGCAGGATTTCACTTCTCGAGGAAAACCAAAGTAAAATAAAAATTTTCCCACACTGCACAATCTAGTCATTAATTTTACTGTAGGCAGCCAGACATGCATGCCAATGCTTTCACTGAGTAAATGTGTGTTTTAACCATTATATTCTCTACAACTGAAGATAACTCCTACCAAATATTTGATATTTAATTTCAGGTTTTTAGATCAAATTGAAATATAGTATCATTTCATACCTCTTCAACCTATTATGATGAAGCTAGTATACAGTGATAAATATTTTCCTTAATTTTGACAGACATGCGGTCAAATATATATAAATTCACATTTCACTTTTTACCATTTATGCATGCTTAAGGAAACAGAAAATGCTACTTACAGCAGTATTTTTTTTTAAAGAAAATGTCTTTTACATGTTAGAAAGTAAAACAGAAACCATGTTCAAAATCCTGCGTTTTTCCTCTAAGGAGTAATTATCGTAATATATGTGTGTATTTTGAATGATCAACTGAGGAATAATAAAGTACTTACTAACAAAAAGTGCAGCTTATGCAAACACTTGCTTAAATGTATACATAAACACATAGATCTAACAGTCTCCTAACCTCCATTACATTTAGACATTTGTTATGAAACAGAATTTTTTCTGCAGATGTCTTGCTTGGTATATGCTCTCTGACACCCGAAGCCCTCCAACTGAAAAACCAGAAACAAGCAGAAATTCTAACGCTACAGAATATCGAAAGTCGGAATCAATTTAACAACAAAGTGAAAGGATTTGATAACTCTCTGGTATGATATACATGAAAAATCTTCTCTCAGCTGAGCTCAAGAAAATATCAAATTAACAGCTGTAAGCATATAGCATAGATGCAATGTGTTTATCATTGACGTATACATATTTGATAGATGTACACTAGCTCCATATAAATATTTCCTAAGCACCAAATATCTCATATTGAGAATAATTTCAGATAAACACAACATCCCATTATTATCCAGCACTTTCACTTACATCATAAATGAGGTGCGACCAGCAGAAGGCAGTGTTACAATAAATATATATGCGACTGCTCATTTACAAGCTGGTTTGATATCGAGATTTAGAGTTTTCCTAACTTTTCACAATACAACTACTGTTTTCCCTAGGCACTTAATATCAAAACCACCTTCTCAATGTAAATAAGCTTAGAGAAGTACCTAAAATACTTTGGAATCCATTTCTTTTGTACTACATTGCTTTTACTTTAAAAGTTAGCCTCCTTAACTTTTATTACGTTGCATCTTTAGCTTTTTAAGTTCATCAGAGAATTGTGTTCACACTTACCATTTCAACACAGCATTATGCTGAGCTGTCCCCTCATGAAACAGGACTCACACACTGTTGAGAAGAAGGGCATTGCCTCCACAGCAGTTTAGCTTACATAATTCAGTCCAAAAAAAAGCTTCTAACATCATTTCTTATTAACCTTTAGTGGTTTGATCATCATTTGGTAGAACAGTATCTGGTATACTCTTAATGGAACTACTGTAGGTATAATAGAACATACCTTTAATTAAATCTCCATCAAACGTTTAAGTAATAATGTCGTTTAGTATGTGTTAGTATACAAAATCTGTTGGATACCTCTCCAAGTTTACAAAATCCGTGTTAAAGGAACCAGCATTGCAAAAAAAATGTTACAGCATATGTTTGGATTTTTGTATTTCAAAGTCCTGACTACTTTATCTGAATTACAGATTTAGAGCTTTGTTATGTGTGATAGTTATGATAATATGATCACTAAAGGCACAGAGACAGGGAGACTCAAATCCCTTTGAAAATCCCTTTCTCCATTTCCTACAGCTGCTGCTGGAGTTTAATATCTGATAGAATGATGAAAAAGAACAGGCCAAACTCCAGTTAAAATAAAAATTTTAACAGGTCTACATATAGTTATGAAAAATGTTATTTGCAATGCCAATCTTTAATAAAATTTTCTTAAACCAAAGAAAATTCCCTATGGGGAATCTGTTATGAATGTGTTTTTCATACGTACTATTTAAGGCTGTTTAAAGGTTATGAAAGTAACTTTTAAAATAAGTTCTACCGCAGCACAACAAAATCCTATGTGTGGTCTCACTTTTGCATTTAATCAAATAGGTAAGCAAGTCCTTCAATTTTTCATGTTTGCTCTAAAACAAATATTTTCAGTTTGCATTAAAACTTTTCTCTGAGCGAATGGTAATAATTCTTAGCAAGTACATTAGCTGCAAAGAGAGGTCAACTTGGCTCGAATTTACCTCGCTGCCGAGAACGTATTGATTTTGAATGCTGTTTTCAGGCAGAATCCTTGCAACTCACACGCTTCCGAATGCAAAATTCTCTGCCACAGTCAGTTTGGTGCATGCTTTAATAATATTTGAATAATTACATTTAGACAAAGCTAAAGTTAAAATACTTACAGCTTATCACTTCCAAACTTTGCAACCTGTGTGATTACTATGGGTCTTAAATAGGTGCACAGTGAAATGTTCTAACTGTACTATACCCTTGTTTCTCACAGTAATACTACTGAACATAAATTCCAACTTGTCATTTATGCCTCTAATTCAAACGAGAATTTTTCTGGACGATAGTTTAAATGCACTGGAAAAACCGAGTTATTCTTCCATAAAGCATTTATACAACATTAAAAATGACACATTCCCTCTGCCAAATATATTAAGTACTAGCAACAAATTATATCGCAATCCTTTTAAACATGAGTCCTGCCATCATCACTAATGTGCATATTTAAGGCGACTGTATAAGTGCCTGTATTTAGTATACCAAATTTCTGTTCCTAAATCTTTTATCTTCTCCTCCCAAAACCTCATTTGTATCTCCATGATCATCTTAGAATATAATGTTAGAGCACAACGTGTGTACGATATTGACTTCCTTAAACAGATGTTAATTTGTGCAAAATTATTTATTTTACAAAAACATGTCAGTCATCATATGTGTACGGAAGACAGAATGTGCATCCTGTATAAAGAAATGATCTTTGATTTCTAACTCTAGACTAACCAAAGTAAGGAGGGAGGGGGGGAATCGCAAAAACACGCTCATGAAGTTCAGTCTCCCCCACCTTAAAAATCTAACTACAGAACTTCATTCACAGAAGCTGTTCTGTGCCCATCTGTCTGTGAGAGCACATGTCTTTCTATAGATTGATGTGAAATGACTGGAGCCAACTTTGAACTTTCTGGAATATTTTAAAGCTTTATCTAATCAATGAAAACCGAGAATGTCTAAGTTATGGGGTTATAGTCAAAAATTCCGCTACTATAAATTTGACTAGCAATTCAAAGAATTGTATTATCAACCTCTTTATTTTAAGGTTTTGGTGAGGTTCATATTTCCTGTGACCTTAAGCAGGGGATTTGGAAAATTTTGGAGGAATCAAGGTAACAAGAATGTTTAAAAGAATAATTTATTGCTGTGACCATTTTGTCCTCTGATTTCTGTTTTGGTATTATAGTGGATTATCTCTATCTAAAACCTATTTTTCATATCCATGTGGAAATTAATTGACAAGTTCACAAACGGGAAAACAAAATGAAGAAATATAATCAATATTTAAATTCAAATGTTTACGCTATATCTTTGAACATAAATTTTATAAAATATAAGCGGCTTCCTCAAACATAAAGCCTCCAGATGAAATTTAAACTAGCAATAGAAAAACTTCAAAAGAACATCCGAAATAACTAGTTTGAAACAAAAATATTTTATTAAAATGAAGCAATCTCAGAAAATTTTCAGTACCTATACAGGATACATTTGTCAATGCTTTATTTCTGATGTCACTTTTTAAAAATTCTCATTATTGTTCTTAATAAAGCTGTTCTTTTCAAAGAGAAGAGCAGCAATGCTATAAAAAAATTCTAAACTATTTAGACTTTTTACGCCCAAATTAAATTACCAGAAAAAAAGATCAAACATATCAAATTGGATAAACACTAAAACAACAATTTTCTTAATAAAACAATTATTATTGGAGATAATTTTTCAAATTAAAATAAAAAGAATAGTTTCATTCAAATCCTGTTTGATATTTCATCACTAGGAATTAACAATGACATTAACAATAAAAACATTAATATATGAGAGTCAATTTAACACTCTAAAAAGCCATTTTTTTCTGGAAAATATAAGGGATCATCACTTTTAAAATCATTTTGCAAACAAATTAAAAGTATTATTGCTTTTAGGTGTTAGGTTCTAGGTGCTCTTAGGTGGTTTTGGTTTACATTTTAATCTTCAAAAAAAAATGTTAGCGAGCTCAAGTGTTTTTGTTTTCAAAACTGTTTTAGTCTATTTTTTAATCTTTCTAGGTATGTTACTGCATTAAAATCCACTAATAAAGAAAAGAGGAACCCTGTGATCAGGCTTCTAAATGAGTATACAATCTCCATCATATTAAAAAGTCTTTCCTGACTCTTATATTGAGATTATTTCAAGTGAATAGAGAAGATATATTAAATACTTCTAAAAAAAAGGTGTTTCATATAGGATTTAGTTGCTGACTTTTTAGTCATAATTATCTCACCATTTTTGTGAAATAATTTAGAATTCATTTTGATCAGCCATTCTTTTTCCTGTGAAACTATTAAAATACTGGTTTTTTAATTGATTAGTCTCCACATGACGAAAAAATAGATATAATTTCTTCCTATTTTTCTGTAGAAGTTTATTAGTATAATTTTTCCTCCCCTGTTTCTGGAGATTAATAAACTTAGGATCTTGTAGAAAGCTTTAGTAACAATCTGATAATCCATAGTTGTCCCTCTTATTACTAGGAAGCTGGATTTAGGAATGCAAAAATTACTTCCAATTTCTTGTTTCCAAACTGCATGTATTAAAACGTTTCCATAGCAACCACAAAGCATAATACCAGTCCCCAAGTAACTCTCCAGTAATAGCCCAAAAAAGCACCTGTGACATTTACATGCTTAATATTTTAACTTTCTTAAACAGTAGGATGAATTACTCCCTTCTCAGACACCGATATTTTAAGTTCAGGTAGTTCTGTGAAGCAAAAGCCTAGTTTGCATCTGAACATAGACAACGTATCATCCATTTTGTATACTCTAATAAATGGCAAAAGCTAACAATTATGCTTTTTAAAAGGCAATGAAAAAAAAATTGAGCTGCTTCTATGGAATTGCATACCTTTTGCTTCTATAAGAGAACTAACCATCTTGGTCGTTATCTCTGCACGGCTATGAACATGGCTTTTCATGACTTCAGGCTATCTATGACCAAGATCTACCACACTGCTCTTTTTGAAGAAATGATGGGGCTTTTTTCCATTCCTAATACAAAAAAGATCATTTGCTTTTATTGCCTTCTATATTATCTGTCCTACACACTAAAGAACACAGAGAGAGAAATATTGCCTTTTCTTGATTTTGCTTATCTTTAGGAGCAAACATGAAATGCTGATTATTTCTAATGAAAAGATCAACACTACACAACATGTGACCATTTATAAATAAAATTTTGGGGGATTTCACCCAAATGCAACAGAAGACAGGGAACAAAAAGAGACACGGAATAATAAGGTCATCGTGTCTTTTTTGGTCCAGAGATGTGGTTTAACATTTACAAATTTTATATACGTACATTTTTTAAAATCTAAAACCAAAATTACTAGGTTTTTTAGATGGGGCCTGATTCACCTTCACTGCAGTCAGTAGAAATCTTTTCAGCAACTTCAGAGATTTTTGGTAGAGTCTGTGTCACTAATTCACTCTGCAAACTCACTAGCTTATTTTTCTCATGGCATTTGAATCCAGAGTACTGCGTTTGTGATTCAACACGTGGAACAAAAACACAGGTTTTAACAGTAAAGTCTGCAGGACAGCCCTGCAAACATTTAAAGATATCACCAACTTTACCCTTGTAAGCAATCCCATCTCATTTCGTATGTTTGCTTGGGTTTACTTGCATGAGTAAAGCTACTCATTCATTTAAACATTCACAGAACTGGATACTAGAAACGTGTAGTTTACTTCATATAGCTACACATGTATGTGGCAATTTCACAGGTCATTGCAGTATATATAATTTTGCAATGGTCCATAGAGTTTACGGTCCCTTTGAAAACTAATGCCGTGATCTTGCGAGCACTTACTCGTGTCCATAATTGCACTTGTGAGTACTACTGGACTGTTCTTAAGAATAAAGTTACTGAAAAGCATAAGTGTTTGCAGGTTCAGGACCTAAAATTGTTGATACCATACAAGTCCTGTACAAGTGCTGTGTTAAGGCGCCATCCTGAAAACACTCCTGAGTATACAACAGCTGTGCTTATTTCTGGGGCTAACCCCTTTGAAATCAAGAGTAGTAAGCAGTAAACCTGCTACTAAATATTTAAACGACTGTACACTGAAATGTGTTCCCTCATCCATTCAGACAGGGAGACCAGAGGAAGGCTACAGTATGAAGAACTGTCTCTCATGTTTCCTCAGATGACGAAAACCAGTCTGAAGCCACAGATTATCCTGAACAAATGATCTAGCAGCGTCCGAGATCTAGCTCTATCAAATGAAAAAAGTTACAAACTGTTAAAAAAAGCAATGTTCCCCAGCCCCTCATCTTATTGAGGAAATAATCCTGTAAACAGACCTCATCCTGACCAGGGCACTAAGTTCCAAGCCACTCATAAAACTGCTCTAACGACCAGTTTCTTGGGGATTATTAATTAAGAAAAACATTTTTACAGAAGTGTCATATAAAAACCCAAGACTCAGACGGGTAAGGAACATTAAAATTGCACTTGGAAAAGGGTAATGAAAATCCATTAGTTTTATGCTCTTCCTTACCTACCACAGTAACTACTAAAACAGACGACAAGTAAAGCTGCATTTGCAGCACAGCGATAGCTGCAGTGACCTGGGCAGCCATGCCCCTTCCTAGCACCAGCACGCCGCCTCTCTCAACTTCCCCTGGAGTTCAGCAGCTATGTCTCCCCGGCTTCCACAATTTGCAACCCCTGTCTGAGGATGCTGTCTCAGAATAACGGCCGTGTGAATAACAGCGCCTGGTGGTATATACTGTTGGACCTAGTGGAATACTTCTTCTGTTTTACACCCTTTACCAAAGCAGACATTTCTGTTTATTTGCACTGTTTGGTTCTCATTGTGGGTTTTATCTTGGCTCAGAGATCAAATGCAAGCCTGCAGAGCTAGTGAGCGCAGACCAGAATTAAAACAAGATGCCCGCATAGTACCTGCCCATGACACAGTTCACCTTACTAAATATTTCATCAAGATATGTATTAAGAAACTGAAAACAAGTGCTTCTTTCAGCACTGTTTTATAGCATCTAGATTAGTAACTTTTTGTTTTATTATGTGTATGAGCTTATAAAAAGTTTAAACATGTCCATAGTAGCTGCACCAGTGCTACAGGGACAGGCTCCTGCAATACTAACATCCCAAAATCATGTGCCAGCCAATAGCAGGCTTCACGTTGCACAGGACCAGACAGGCACCCACTGTTTTTGTACCCATGATACCAGTGAGAAATTCTGTGTAGAATCAATATTACTATCTGGTCGAAGACCTTAAACTCAGATTTGTGCAGTCTTTCACTTCTGAAAACTGAATTTCAAAACATATAAAATATTTTTTTTAATATATTTTGATTTAATATATATTTTCACACACACACTATATATACACACGCATACACACGCACACTTTAACACATCCTGAATATTTTGGAATTGAAAAAACAGTATTCTACCTTTAAAGAAAGATATGGTAATAATGTTATTAGCATATCACAAGTAAGAAAATTAACAGTGCTCCAGACCTAGGAACATTTTTCTTTATAAGAAGCAGCAGAGTCTGAAGTTCATCAAAAGTGCATCAGTGTAAATCTAAACAGAACAATCCTTACAACATCTTTGTGCTTCATGTAGATGCATTTCACATTCTCCATCGAGTTATTTTTTCCTCTGTGCTAGTTTGGATTGCTAAATAACACAGCATTGGTTCTCATTTTCAAGTAGTTTAGAGATCCTTTAAGTTTTACTAGTGTCTGGATGAAAACTACCCTACTAAAACAGGCCCTACAAAAGCTTTGAATCTTCAGCAAAGGCATAGAAACATGCACTAGGTAAGAAAGGCTTTGTATGCCTATGCAATTTCATGACTGTGTCATTATTGACTATATTTTATTTGAATATAGATATATTTTACCCGTAAAACCTACCTTTAGCCAGTATTGGTGCTATGGATGTTACTTTGTACACATGCATATGACTTGTGCTTTATCTATCAAAATTTTTCCTTTCCTTCATTTGGCACTGAGTAAAACAGAAACATGTCCACGAGTGCGGGGCAATTTTAAAGAATTATTTCTTAAAAGACGGTCTTTTTTCCAAATGGATAGAAGATAGCACCAAATCTAAAAGACTCTCTCTTGCATATTTCAGTTAAAATTAAGAGGTTTAATTAATATGGTCTATTATTTCTTGAAAGGTTTCAAAACTATCCTGAAGCACTTCAAAACATGCATTTTTTTATAGTCTCACAGGTTTAACACTGACAATTTTGCTATCCACTTGAGCTTCCTCATACACAGGCACAGATTACCTTAGTACTAGGATTTTTATTTTTAAGCACCAAGTACCACCATTCATTTTCCTCTGAAGTTACTACACTACTATTAAGCATTCCAAATCATACCAGAGATAACTTCTGTATGGGAGTTCTGAAGCTTTCTAAAAAACACAAGTAGAGGCACATGGCAATGGAGGCCTACTGACGTCACTGTTAACGAAGTCATTTGATAGTAGATACGTGAACACAGTTCTTTTTATAGATACAGGTGGGGTTGTTTTTGTTTGTTTTATTTGTTTGGTACTTAATTGTAAATGCAATGGAAATAAGGCTCCAGTTGAGACCTCAGCTTTATATTTCCATATGAACGCAAGTGGGACCAGGGAATGTAAGGTTTCTCCCAGTTCTCATCTTCAAGTGCATGGACCTACAACTAATAGTACAGCAGAAATACTGGCTACTCTGCTTCACATAGGTGATCAGAAAGCAGGGGTTAGAGGATGCCCAGGCTGACACAGCTTTGCAGTCCACCATACTAGAGGCACATTACTATGTTACAGCAGTATTCAAGGATAACATTCGCGGTATACAGCATAGCTCAGCCAATGTCACAACATACAGCCTGCCAAAGTGTCCATCACAACAAGACCCACATCTCTAGACTTTGCAGACCCTCCCAAGACTGACAGTGGAAAAGCGTTTCAGGTACAGAGCCAGTCCCTTACACAGCCTCTCTCCAGCAAGCCTTTCTTTGTACTTCCTCTCCCCAGGGAAATCTGGAGCCATACAGGGATCCTATGTGGACCTTTAAATCTCTCCATTACTTGGAGTCTCATAACAGAAGCTGTGCTGTGTTACTTGCGCTGTTGCAGGTGAAATTAGCCTCTTGGGTTTTTTTAAAATCATGAAAAAGAGAGAGAGATGCACGACTCCATTTACTTTCACCCAGTCTGCACCTCGGAAGAGAAGCTTGGTTCTGTGAAACCACCCCAGGGCCCACTGCTGCACCACCGAAGTCACGGGCTCCAGACTGTCCTGTGCGTGGGTTCCCCTCGGCTGCTATGCCTGCGCCCGTGGGAGCAGCTGTCCTGTTAAGTTGCTTGGACTTCATACGCAGCAGCTTGGCAAGCAGCCGAGTATGATATATTTATATTATTAACTAACTGCTGTACTTTAAAGAATAAGCAGGCATAAAGTAACAAGGATTTAAAGCACTAGTAAAAAGTGACTTAAAGAAGGATTTGCGCACTCAGCAGCAGACCTTTTTTTACAATTATATCAGTCCAAAAACTGCATGTTCCTTCTCTATAAACTTTGTTTATAGTCTAAGACCATCAAAGTAACAATGTTACTGCTGGTAAACAGTAGCAACTCTAATTAAAACTACTTTTTTCTCAAGTGCTAGAGTCTTAAAGCAAAACATCTACCTATAAGGCCCAGGTTAAACTAATAATTTTAATGTCTATTTAAAACATCTTAACCGAGAACAGAAAATAGCATTTTTTTTTCCATATAGTTAGTGCATGCGCTTATGGAATATTTGAAATATGAAATGGAATATTTCTCCATGAACAATACCCCAAGGGAGAACTTCACTAAGATACTTAACAGTGATTTTTTTTTTTTTTTTTTTTAATCCGGAGGGGGAGGAGGAAGGGAATCAAATCACCAAAACAGGAATCTTAATTTCTTACTTAAAGATTGGGCGGGGGAACCCACTTTATTTTCACATCTCACTTGTATGCTTTTTTATCCTGCTCCCCGCTTCTTTCTTTTTCTGAAGTAAGCTACTTTTTGTTGACAAGTCAAAACATTTCTGTTCAAAGCTCAGTTGTGGGTCTTAGAGAAGATTTTGCGTCTGAACGGCAGTTCATTCCACTCCATTTTATAAAGGGAGTATCCCACACTTTACAGACTATGAGTCACTGTGCCATTGCAGCTGTGACTCCGAGACCAGATTTTTTTTTTTACTGTATAGGCAGAAAACAGTGTTTCTTTGGACCATGTGCTAGTCTTTATTTATTGGTATGATCTAAGTATTTCCAGAACATCCCATCTGCTGCTCAGGAGTCTGGAGAGAGGGCCCTTGCTCATGTATGTTCCCCCTTCCTTCTCCTCCCCACACACCCTTCTAAACCTCCCCGCTATTAGGGCTGACATAGGGGGAAATTTCTGTGAGATAAAATGAATCTTGAAGGCACTTGTCATGCCAGGACCATTTTCCCTCCTCTGGGATCAGCAGCCCTGTTGAACATTTCGGGTCCATTTCTAGACTCTTAACCCTTTATTAGCACTGAGCCCTGAACGAGATCACAGCTAAGAAAATGGGAAATGGGATGTGCTGTGATTTCGATTATAAATGAAACCATTTTAAACAAAAGAGACAACACAAGGACATAAATATCTTCATAGTACTGACCAAGTCTTTCTGTTCAAGACTTCCCACATGATGTTTAGAGCCCCAGCTCATACAATACCAGAAGTTAATTCAACTTTCTAAGAAAAGGTGGAATATTTCACGTAAAGCATGAATGAAAAGAAATTAGCTAAAGAGGCACAAGCATACAAATGCTTGAAATCAGTGGTACACCTCAGCCTGTCCCAAAAGAACTGCCAGTTAGGCCTCATATTGGATGGAGGTTTGGTTTTTGGTTTTTTGTGGGGGTTTTTTTGGTTGTTTTTGGTGGGGGTTTTTTGTTTGGTTGGTTTTTTGTTTGGTTTTTTTACAAACTAGTTTATTATACATCTTGGACACTTGGAAGGGCCACTTACTGCCACAGTCATGACAGACACAACTGCTAGTCCTCCCCTCTGCAAAGAGAAGACCTAGGAGTTATTTTTACATAATTTGCCACAAAGTTTCCAAAATATCTTTCAAATGCCTAGGTTCTGGCTTTAGTCTAAAGTTGGTCTTTGAAATCAAGATTGACAATTAAGTCACAGAAGGACTTACATGCCTCTTAAAGAAGAGGAGAAGACAAAAATACTGATATGCAGTAACATGAAATCAGATTAGTTATACATGGGTGCATCATCTCAGACACAAGAAAAACCCTAAAGCTACAAACAACAGAAGAGTTAAAAATCAACACCTCCCTTATTCTTATTTTGTTCCATAAGATCCTTTGGACTTTTTCCAGGGAAACAAGTAAGAAAAATCAATTCAATACATCAGCAATCAGAAAAACTGTAATATAAATTACTGTCTATTGTAATAGACAACTAAATTGCAATGCAAATTAATATATATTACAATTTAATTTATTTTGAAATACATCAGAATAAAAATATTTACGATACAGTGAACTATTTTAACAATTTCTTCTGGTGCAATTCTAATACCAGAGTTTTTAGAATATTATTAAAAATAATTGTACATCCTGGTTCTACTATTCCACTTACCCATTTCATTTATTATAAACTTCAGATTAATTTTGGTGGGGTTTTGTTTTGTTTGGGGTTTTGTTTGTTTGGTTTGGTTTTTTTTAAGTGATGAATGAATGAGAAGAGGAAATTATTCTCAACTACAGACTATCATATATCAAATAGTACAGTAACATTAGTTTTGAAAATCTCATTTCAGAAGACTCACAGAGTGAGCTGAGAAAGATCCAGAGTTATAGAAATATTTCTCTTCATATGACAGAGCCAGATTTCTTGCACTGATGTTAAAAATCAGCCTCTGCTCAAAGTCTATGCACCAATGTAAATCACGCTAAAATCCTACTTCGGACTTTACAAGATGTACAGCCCCTTTGCTAGACCTTTGCAAGTCACACGAATATCCCGCAGGTCTGCTGGGTCAGCACAAGATTATCCATGTCATTTAAATCCTGCATTATGGCAGCTGGAACTGAAGGGCACAGGCAAAGCTGCTACGCAGGGAGGCTTCCTGAGAGCACAGGCAGGGATCTGGGCACAGACTCAGTGCTGAGGGCGCAAGCAAGAAAGGCGAGACAACAGGACGTGTGTACATGGATCCACTAGATACATTATTCTATACCTTTGTATGCTCTGACGCATTTAATTCGATAGCTCTGTATGAAGCCCAGTTATGTCAACAAGAACTTAACTAGTTTAAATGTCCTTTACTCACACAAGTTCTGATTCAAAATTATTTTTAACCTTGGAAAAAAAACCCATACAAATACATTGTGTATTTAATTTCTTTTCAAATAACCTTTCCACAAACTGGAACATTTCCTGTGTATTTGCTGCAATAATTCAATCATTTTTCTGTGTAATACCAAATGCTTTTATAGTAATATTTTGAAATTAAAATAGTTGAAATGCTACAGTGATGGCATATACTAAAGGAAAGGCTGATGTTGTGGGAGCGCAACTTAGGTTTTTACCATTTGAATCTGAAAAGAATCGGCATCTTACCATATCAGCCAGCAGTACCCTAGTCACACCCACTTGACAGCTCGGCATAGCCTAGTCCCATCAGTGGTCCATTTAAACTATAAAAGCGCACAACACAGAAATTAAGGAGCCTGTCAAAAGGTATGTTTCCAAATGAAAAGGCTTAACATGAGCCTTCTGAATCAATATTTAACTACCTAAAATAAAAGTGCCTACATTTCCAGTAACTTATTTACAGATGTGCTGAGCACTACTGAGCCCCTTCTATGGGAGCCACAGGAGTTCAGCACCTTTGAAAAAAACAGGATGCTTTTAATTAGGTCTGGGAGATGAATTTAAGACCCTGAGATTTAAAATTATGAAAACATGTAATTTTCATAATATACACCTAGAAATGCGGGGCGGGAGGCAGAGAAGGTGACAAAGGAAGGAAAAAAAATCAAACACCCCAAGCCCCAGTGGAATCATAGATCCATTTAGAGAAATTAAGTGCAATGTAGATTACAACATGCTAATTGGAATCTATTTTTTGTTAGAGATAAATGATCTCATTTACCAATTGCATATTCCTATACTGCATGTTCATTAATGTTATTATATTGCTTTATAAATATGTGAAAAGAAAAAAGTATGAACCGCTGCCTATAATTACAAAAAGCCTGAAAATCATGTTACCGTTTTCTAATCTTTTATGTCATACAATGTATCTTTGCAGAACTAAGTGAAGTATAAAACTAGAGATTAATGTTGTTACACTTGGAAAAACATACTGTTGTAATAAAATGAAGACACAGATTCTGCCCTCCAAGCTAATTTGAATAGTTTTCATTCTCTTTAGTGGAGCATGTTGCTTTTAATTGCACAGAGAACATGCCTGGCTTGTAGTCTATATCCAAGAAGCACAATTTCACTTGACCTTCAAAAGATAATATCAGAATTAATTTCTAATAATGTTGGGTATTCTTCTCTGAGCTAGAGTGATGTAAAAATATTTCCTCTTTGAGCTAGAATTCTATTCATTTTTTGATTATTCCTCATGAAAAGAAAACTGATAAGCTAGACTGTTTTCTTTTGCTTCCTTAATCTCTCCTTCTCCCGCGTCTCATTTTTCCTTTGTTCTTTGTCTATCTTCCTCATATTCTCCCTTCCAACTGCTAGGAAAAGGCAGTCTCTAGTCAAATATTCTCAGCACTGCTATTACATATCATGTATATACCGCTTTATTTACAAGATTTTTATGAACTCTTCCTTTCCTAACTGAACGTATGAAGGAATATTTTTCTAGCTTCTAAGAAAAAGTATGGAATTGTCTGCATTGACAGAATCGGTACTCAGGTTTGAAACAACAGACTAAACATCCTTAAAAATTGTTGTTCTTTTGCCTTTTTTCTGTACTTCCCCCTCCCCATATGTACTGTAAAACCAAACCATTCTGCAGAGGTCTGACCTTAATAAAAGTACTTCCATGTTTGTCATAATTTTCTTAGTAGGATCTTTCATTTACACAATCTGCAAAAGTAAATTTGCTTTTAAATAAAGAACTAAATCTTGTTCTTCTTCTTTTCACAAATAGTTCAATCAACTTTTGCCTGGATAAGAAGAGAAGTTTTCGACCAAGCCACATATAATTCCGCACCCCCCCCACCGCCATGTACTTTGTGAAGCTCTAGTAAGCTTCTTTTTTTTTTTGGCATAAATTAATCAATCCATGCCCCACACATAAAAATGGCAACTACAACTGCCTTTAATAATACCATTTTTGAAAGTTAAATCCTCAATGAATCAAAGAATGGTTGATATGTACAAGTATATAGCATTTCTAAAGCAACAAAAAGGAAACATGTTAATTGTAACTTCCTCTATCACCAAAATCAGTTTCACTTCCCTGTTTACTTGTTATAAACACCCAAGAAGTACCAGCAGCAAAAGGAATAGGCCAACAAATAAAACACAGGAAGAAAGAGTCACTTCTAATTTTAAAATAAGCTAAACAATATTAAAAAGTACCACAGAGGTGCCAAGGAACTAGTAGTTGCAGACATTAGGAAGGCTATCTCAAAGTCAAAATACAATCTTGGAGGAAAGAACAGTTTGCACTTACAATCAAACTCACTAAGTTTCTTTTTAATTTCTAGGAGATAGACATGAAAATGTCTTAAGAATTGAACACAGTAAATACCATATGATTTAAATAAAGAGCATATCTCAAAGCATATCTTTTAATAAACATTTATTATGTGCTTAGAAAGAGTGTTTACATATAAACTGATGTATACTTTCTCTGTATCTCTGCATCAGTACATGAAAATTAAGTGTTGACTTTGAAAATATGAATTTTATTGACATGAGTTACATTATTCTTACAATGCAGAAGCTTAGCTTGAAACTAGCTTTCATAACAAAATTGTTTTTTTGAAACTCCAATAAGAAAATAAAGTCTATTTTTTCAAGTAATTACAGTTGAACAGTCTGTTAAAAGAACCCTATTTTATAAGCTCACTGGTTGTGTGTTGTGGCATTTCTTCCATTAAATTCATTAGATTTCCTAAACAAACTACAATATTTCACATTCCTCCTATAAGCATATTACAGCTAGCACCTTAGAAGCTTTATCATTGATTTTGACTAGTGGAGGCCCAAACATACCCAATACTTTAATTACTAAATGACTACTTTTTATGTTGTTATACAACAAAAGTTTTACAATCATTTTATAAGGAATAGAACTGTAAAATCAAGTGTGCCATTTTCAGAACTAGTGTAGGACTCCAAATTATTTTTCAACACTTCATTTATACTGAATAAACATTTTGGAAGCACTTCAAATTTCTAGTCACAATTCTTGCTGAGGATTTTGAAGGGTTGTATTTTATTTTCTTTATTTAATGCAAATATCATCAAAAGTGAGCAGGAAAGGAAAACAAGCTTCCATTCCCGGACCTTGATGGCTTTCATAACTTTGAAGTTATATGCAATAGAGTCAGATTCTGAAAATCTAACTGCTACAAAACTTGCCACTCTCTTGGCTCTGCAAGTCTTGTGTCTTCTTCCTCTCCTTGACATTCAACCTGACTACTAATATTTTACACCGTTCCTCACCTGCCAAGGTGCTTTCTTCTTCATCATTGTTTTTTATTCAACCTCTCCTGAGCTTGCAAAACTATTCCCTCTTCTATGTTTTTGACTATACTCACCTGTAGGTGGTACCCCAAAACATTTCTTCTTAAATGTTACTGGACCAGGCAATATTCAACAATGTGATCATTTTTGGGAAAGCTTATGTATCTGGTCTGCCATAGGTGTGATTTTGGTATAACTCCCCCCATATTTTGATGTCTTTGGACACATTTTGATTTTCCGAAAAGTTTTCTCTTTTACTTTGCTGTTTTGTCTGATCAACTTGTGAGTTACACTTCTCACATTAAGGACAGAATACATAAAGACTTGGCTTCATTCACTGCAGGTCAAAAGTCACCCATCATAATTTTGAAGTATCCAGTTAAAATAGGCACTCATTTCAAGTTAGTATTTTCCATTCAGTTTGGCAGAATTCCCAAAGTCTTCAAAGCTTTTGTTGCTTTATTTGCTATATATAGCGAATCTGCTACTGAGTCATGGTACAGTGACATATATAATAAATAGCCCATACATATTACAGTACATAAGCAATACAACTTCCTTTTGGATCTATATGGGAAAGATAGTGATATGTTGTAGAACAACATTAACTACTTGGTGCTGTATTCCAAATACATACACAAACTAGCTAAAACTGTAATAGTTAAGAGGCCCCACCAACCTGCACCCAGTTATCCATGTGATCTATTAAAATCATATATACTCACATTTAAAAGCAAAATCATCAAATCCAGAGCTGCTGGTGTCCCTGTTGTACAAGACTCAAAACACTGGGTGGTCAACTTTTCAGAGGATTCAGCACGTGGTTCTGCATGATATGAGATAGGCTTGGTCATTTTTACATTTTTGTTAAGTCACAGGAGACTTAGAATCAAAAAAGTCGCTATTGAGAGATTAGCTGTATCGTTCCTTTTTTTTAATAAGGCAACTAATGACTTGTACCTTGGATAAATGCATTTTTTACAAGTTATAACTTGCAAAATAATAATGGTAATAAAATTACAAGAGAGAATATTTCAATGAATGTTTACTTATGTAAACCCCATTGCATTTTGTACAAATGAAAGTTCAAAGCAGATTTCCATGAAATTTCATGCAAACAGTTCCATAATTTAATTCAAACCTATTTCACGCCAGAGGTATTTTACTTCTCCATGAAATTTGGTGGCATGGCTGTTTACCACGAGGGAATGTACAAAGGTGAGAAAAACAGCTTTTATTGTCATAGTACAAAGAAATATCAGCATTCAAGTAAGAAGGCGTTTCAGCTTTCTTTCTGCTTCACACAAGTGAAAACAAACGCTAAAATGATTATTCTGCATGCACAGATACAGGCACACATTATTAGCTGGACTAGGTAGTAGGAAGCAATGGAAGGAGTGGGAAAGAGGCACAGTGTTGCAGCTTTATGCACAGCTGAGCTGACATAATGGCTTGTTGCCCTTTGTGTTCCCGTCTTTGCTCCCAACCCCCCAGTTTCACACCCTCCTTTGCAATGAGTGTGGCACTGACTCCAGGAATCAATTCAACTCAGCAGCCAAGCAGAAAACTGTATGATTGGTTTTGGCCAGGTTATTTTTCTACCAGGTTGGTGATTTCAAGTAGCTTGAGCAAGTACCAAGTCTGAGGCAGAAAACCCAAAAACAAACCCAAACAAAAAAACCCAAGAGCACGTGACCACAGGGAGAGATGGGAAGAAGCTGACAGGGAACTGGGACCTTTCAAAAACAAGCAAGAAGTTCAACCTGCTCACCCCGTGATATTGAGCTGAGCCTTGCGCTGCCTGATACTATGATAAAAGAAGGTACAGAGGAAAGAGTAGCAGGCTGTGACTGGAGACTTTAGATGCCAAGCTTCTCCCGAAGTTGCTATGCCTGTTTGTGCTGAGGAATGAGGTCAAACACCATTTGTGACGTTCACAAGGTTTGGAGCAATGGAGGTTCCTCTCCAACAGCCTCCAAATACAAAGTCTTTCCCAAGGTGATGCTCAACTCCCTGGAGGTTGGCAAGGTTATCACCACTCAAACATGTGCATAAAGACATCCCTAGCTCTGGTTTGGCAACCTGAATGACATAACAGCTGGAGGACCTAAGGACTGCAGGAGAAAGTAGATGCAAAGTGCCAGCTCAAGTACCCACGCTCCCAGGAGCATGCAGATGTTCTTGGGAGAATGAAGAAGGGACTAAAATGTCCCAGTAGATCACAGTGCCTCTTTTGAGTGACCCCCATTGCCACAGATCACTCTCGCTACTGAGCAATCATATCCTAAGGCTGGATGCTTCTCTGAATTGAGCCCTCTGTCAGAAGAGATTTTGTTACATGAGAGTGATGACTTTTTGGCTCATTGCCATAATAAAGTCCCTCCTCAGGCTGTCTTCGGTACTAGTCAGTTGCTACAGCTCAGGAAAAAAAAGATACAGTACGTTTTAAATATCTTTCAAAAATATCTCTATTAAATTTTCCAGAGTTCAAACTGAACAAATAAAGAGATTGCATACATTTAAATTAATAAAATATGAGTAGTTTTTTTCTTGTTATAATTACCTCTTTTATTACAAAGGGGAGGAAAAATAGACCTCTACATCTGTTTTCCCATCATATAGTAAGTACACAAAATAATTAACATCTTCCCAAATGTGTCAGTTCCTACTGAGAATTTCTGAGACTGGAGTAGAGAGATCTTCTTTAGAGGCAAGCATAACTAGATCCAAAACTAATTAATACTTTTTTGGTAAAAGATGTCATAGATATTATTGCATAGTCCTTCAGGGAAACTGCTAGATTTCTGCTCATCTTTACAAGTGTATGTATCAAGAACAAGTGTTACTGTGTTAGTACACTTGTTTATGCTGCACAAGGAAAAAAAGGACTAAATTACAGCAACCTATTTCTGAAAGCTACTGAGTGCCTTCCTCTCCCATCAATATAAATGAGAGATGACTACACACAACTAATCAATGATTAATTCCAGCTATTCTCATGAAACACTGAAAAACTTTATAAAGGAAACAAGACCAAAAATCTCCCTAAGAAATAGTTGTGACGATGCATCAGCCCATGCCATGTTTTCTACACTACGCTAGGGATGCAAACACGCACTTTGGCAGGAAGAAGTGAATTGCTTACCGTGTGCATTCTGCCATCTATTTTTGCCCAGTGAGGGCAGGGCTCCCAGCCCTGCAGGACTCCGGTCATGTCATTTCCCGAGTGCTTCTTGGGGCAGGACTTGTCACAATAGATGAGCCTCCTGTTCTTATTAAAAATAACTTTCAACACTAGACTCCCAACAGCAATTCAAAGACCTGTTTCCACATTGCTTCTCTCCTCAAAACTCTTGCCCAGGTGTATCGTGCCTAACATCTGCAGTCCTACAGGCCAGACCCTCTAAGCTTTGCAAATCCAGAACAACAGGGTGGCAGCAATGTTTGCAATATGCACAAAAGGCAGGCTCTCTTCCCGACCCCACATCCCTAAAGATAATGAAGCATCAATAAATTCTACCTACAAGCAAAGTTGTTTGGCTCTTAAAAAGTACTGGATCAGGAGAGAACAGCAAAAAGATGCAAACTTCATTGCCTAACCTCAAAACCTGACAGCAGCTGCTGAGGTCTTCTTTGCAAGCTCTGAGCAACTTGACTTTGCTCTACATGCTCCATAACATCAGATTACCTGATTTACACCAGACAGCTTAGGTAAAGACTGCTTTACATTAGACAATTTCAGAGTTACTACCTAAACTGTGATAAAGTCAATGCAAAGAGAACAAGCACTCTCCCTCTAGGGAGGGGAAAGGAAGGGGGAAGGGGGAAGGGGGAAGGGAAGTGCTGGATGGAATACGAGTTGAGCTCCTAGCCTCCTCTTGCCCTCAGCAGGTATGTGATAACCACAGGACCTGCAGTATCTCTGGAGGAAACTGTAACTCCTGGAAATCAGGCACAACTCCAAGCAAGTATGTCCTGCACACCTGGGGACAAGGAAGTCAGTCTTCAAGAAACTGGTAAGAATTGGCAAGCTATTGTAATGTAAGGGTGGTGGTTATTATCTATATTGAAATACAGAATTATTCAGGATTTAAACGAGATTCAGAAGTAAAGGAAAATATCTCATTAGGTCAATGACCTGCGTAAACAACCATTTAAAAAGTCCCATTAAAAAAAAAATTAACGTTATATAAAACATTTTTCATTAACAAGAACATCTCTTTGCCTAGTTAAGGAAAAGCATGTAAACCATTACAAACACAGGCACCAAGAGTGAAATGCGATAGCTACAGCAAGTACCACAGCTCTTGGTGTCCTTTTTTTAATTCAAATTAAAGCAATGAAATCATAAAGGTAAAAAATGTTTTGTTCAAAGTCCTCATCTGCACGTATCAAGCACACTTTGTTAAAATATTTACTGGGAAGTTTGAAAATTGGAGCTACTTTGCTTCAAATCTTTAAGCTTTTGTTCAAACGTGTATCACGTACTTAACTCTGAAAGAAATGCGAAGGCTCAGTGAGGCTTCATGATAAGAACTGAGCACAAAATAATGAGCAATTAAACTCCTTAACGTTAAAATACAGGACACATCATTCAATAACAACCTCCCAGAACATGCATCCTTGTTGTGCGCATGGCCCCAGTCATCAGCTGGGCACTGCTGCACTGGAGGTAGGACTACGTATTTGCAAATTTTACATCAGGAAGAGCAGCATCCTAAGCATAAGCACTAATGACAACCACATACATTTGCTGGTTCTCCTACTGGACCACTGTCTGATGCCATCTCTTCCTTAGTTGAAAACACATCTCTAAAGATGAATCACTAACATAATTAATTTAGCCTTGCTAGCCTTTTTTGTACCTCATGGATATGATTGGTTGCCATTTACAATTCTATATAATTGTTTGACAAAATGAAACCCAGATGAAAGCCAGGACAGAGAATTATGTCCATGAGTAAAAAGTAGCAGCAAAGTCTAAAAGTAAAGCATAGCTCCTTGTTCCAAATTTACCATTACACTATCCGACTCCTCTTTTATCTTGAGCATTTCCCAAAAGAGGCATCCTGACATTCTAGTCTCACCCAGAATACAATAAACATTATCTGCCACGAGGATATAAGACTCAAACCCGTATTAGTCAACCAGTTGCCAAATAATACCAATTTCAGGATGGAACCATCTTTCCTGGAAAGTTCTGTTATTCAAAGCACAGGCTACCACTTCCACTGATACTTTGGCATCAAAACTCTCATCAAGTTCAACGAAAGCTAGTATCTTTGACAGTAGCACAAAGGAAATTTCCTGCCAAAACACTCGTTAAAAGTATGTTTTGTTGAACAGGCAAGAGAAACATTTCCAGTGAGCAATTTATTCAGTAAAGAATGTCACTTTGACGTTATTTTCCTCAATGTGACAATACACAAGAATTTATTTGGAACCAACTGTAATTATCACATATTTATTCTCCGTTTTCACTCTCATTTTAGTCTGTCACCCATTCAAAAACATTTGTTGTTTACCTGCTGCACACAGCACTATTTCTGCTTCCTATCTGTATGACCAGGTCTATGGTTGTGAAAGCTGCTTCTAGGCATAAAAAAACCCCTTAAAACTAGGAATATCCAGAAGTATCAACTTATCATGGGAAAAGTAAACATTTTCCAAAAGAACCACCTGACAACCATTGCTATGCATGAATATCCTCAATGAATATCTGTGGGTTTTATGATATTTGCTTTCTGTAAACACCTTCTGATACAAAATTTCATTCAAAAACACTTTTAAAGTTTGGTTGTTTTTTTAAAAAGAGTGCATTTTGGTGCATTTACTCACTTCTGATATGCTGTTGTTGCATTAATTCCTCTCGTGGCATTCAAAAACATTTTTAAAGTTTGGTTGTTTTTTTAAAAAGAGTGCATTTTGGTGCATTTACTCACTTCTGATATGCTGTTGTTGCATTAATTCCTCTCGTGGTATGACTTTGTGTTGTATTATTCTCCTTCACCTAAGGGCTTTTTTTAACTATTTATCTGTCACTTTTGTTGCAACTGCAATTCAAATAAAAGGCATTGCAAAAAGACAGGTTATTAGCCAATAAAAAAGTCTATAGCAGAAATCAAACTTCTTTAATGAATAATTTAGGCTAAATTAATATCATTTAAGAAAAAATACTTGTTTAGTAAACTAAGCAAAGAAAGCAACAGAAAAAAATTAAGGATATAAGTTGTAGCAAATATCTGCCATGAGCAGCTTCTTAGAACAGCCAGTCAGGTTATGTAAAAATTCTGGATATCACCAAAAGGAATAAGTATTTAGGCTGGACAGAAAAAAGGGGCAAGTGGGATGGGTTTGGTTTGTTTTGGGGTTTTTTCCCCTCTTTTTACATCTGCCAGGAGAGATTTCTTAACACTCTAAATTGTCTGCAATTAAACATAACATAAAACCGGATTTTGTTACTGCTCTGTGGAAAGAAGCCGAAATTCCCAGAGAGGCTGTAAGTTTTCAGCAGCCTCATCTGAGCGCGGAGAAATAGTCATAACCATTTCTCTGACAGGTTGGGCGAGAGCTGCCAAACCCCCGAAGGAAAAAGCATTTTGTTTATATCAGCCCCCATTCAGCACATGGAAAATATAGCTGCAGAGCTGGTTCTCCTGGTCCTCCAGTTTCACGTCCTCGCGGACAAAAATAGCCAATTTAAATTTGTGGAGCTGCTACCGTAACACATGGCAGCTTAATGAAGCAGTTATAACAGATTTCATGACATGCAGAGCAAAAAAAACCCCAAAACAAAACAAGAGGAAAAGGGCCGGGCCGCTAGCGAGGGGAGACGGGAGACTCGGGAGCTGGCGAGCCCTCCGAAAACCTCCTTCCCCTCGCTTCATAAAAAACACCATCTGAAATTCAGCTTTTGCGTACGACACCAAGAACATATAAAAATAAATATATATACATTTGGTTAAGTAGGCTGCTCTTGGAAAAAATGGCTCAAACCTGTCACTCCTGTGGCCAGCCCCCCCATGCCCTCCACACGAGGGCTGCTCTGCATTGGCAATAGTATTTTCCACAGAAGCGATTTCCCACCACACATTTGAAGTGCGTGGGGGGGACCCTATTTTGGCAGCTGTGGCTGTGGTAGAGAGAAGGAGTTGCCCGAGGAGAGGGCCTGTGTGGCCTGGCGGCTGCGATGCCACCACCACCCCTTCGGCCCCAGGCATCAAGCCCCAACAAGGAGCATGTTCAGCCCATGGCTCCCTCCATGTGCAGCCAGCAGGCCAGGGCAGGCACCTAGGAGCATTTAACTTCTTCCTAAAGCCTGGGCTGCCACTCGTGGGCAGCCCTCTAGCACCCATGCTGTTTCAGCCTGACAGGGCCTCCCTGCTGCAGGCCCACTCTGCCCGCAGGCCGAGGTGGCAGACCACCCCACAGCTCCCCCCGGAGTGGCATCCCCTGGTCCCCCTTGGATCATGTTACTTCAGCCCCACTATGGTGCTGGGGGACAGCAGCTGGGCAGCTGCTTGTCTCCCCAAGAAATCAAGACACCCCCAAGTCATTCCCCCCAGGGGAAGCTCTCCCTGAACAGCCAAACTTTCCAAGATGGCGGGGAGGGGGGAGTACTTCAATACTCAGTACCTACTAAAGCCACAGGGTCCCGCTGGAGAAAGAGGGGGGAGGGGGGAGTACTTCAATACTCAGTACCTACTAAAGCCACAGGGTCCCGCTTATTAAAAAAAAAAATTTTAAAAAAAAAAAAAAAAGATGAAATGAACCCTTTTAACCAATCCTCCAGCCCACAGGCCACCACTCACAGCATTTTTTTTTTTTTTTTTTTTTTTTTTCAAACTAAAACCAACTGTTTTGATCTGCTCGGACCATTTGTTCCATGTCCTCAGTTTTTCACTACCACTGACCTGCCCTGAAGGAAACAGCTGCAATGGTGTTGTTTCTACAAGGAGTTTTACTTGTGCTTATGCTGGTCTGATACCTCACCTGGACATGAATACTCACATCAGCAGGACAGGACAGATCTAACTCTCACGCCATCCCCCTGCCCTGCTCTTCTTCTTCTGACAGCAGGGAGAAGGAAGGAAGGAAGGAATCCAACATCTGCCATGCCGTCATACAAAATTTCTCCATTAATGGCAGAAATTACCATTCTTCCTCACTCAAAATACAAGTGCAATTTTTTTTTTTCAGAAGGGCCATCCTCTCCTCACCTCACCATCACTTTGTTACCCTGTCAGCACACGTGTCACCTCTTCAGCAGCAGAGAGCTTGTCATGGGAATGACAGTACAGCCAGCAAGGAAACACCAGGGGAAGCAGCTCGCCTCTCCCCTGGGCTTATCCTGAGCCCCTGGCTACCTGCCGGGAACCAGGCTCCTTCACACGGGCTGTCGCTACTGCGCCTTTGGCAGGTGAAATATACCACTGCTACAGTGGTGCAAGGCTCCTCTGTACAGTGCAAAGGGCAGGCAGCTTTCAGAGCAATCATTACCATTACTGCTGTAATTTCTTATAATCTGATTGGGACAACATGGGCTTAATTTAAAAAAAAAGCCTTAGAAATGTCTGTTACCCTCCTATTTGCAAAGAGAGTCAACTAAAAGATAAACCTGAAACTCTGGTGTATGTGGTCATCAGCCTTTTGACGCATGGGGTAAAGCATGTCATATGAAGGGACTTGCTTCCAGCATGCGTCTCTGCCTAGCAGTTGCCACAGGAATTCACACACATCTGAGACCTATCAGAAAAAAATTCAGCCTGAGTTTATAAACCCTAATAATCTCTGAACTGATTTAATATCTTTAGTAGTAGGCTTTCCTGTATTGCTTTTACCTTTTGGAGGTCAGGTTTTAGTTCTTAGGAGGTCAGAACTGTTCCACACATGAAGCTACAGTCACTCACAATTTCATCATTTTATTTCAATTCTAGATTTACTCCCCTGGCTTTTACTAGCAGACAGATGAGGCTTTGAGCGTGATGTGCCACAGCTTCCATCCTACCGTCTCGGCACCTATACATCAGAATGTCATCGCCCTTGGTGCTGCTACATACACCTCCTATTTGTAAGCCTCGTGGGTGGCAATAGGATCTTTTTGCTGAAGGTTTCATCCCACATCGAATATTCATCTCCCTGCCAGTGTCCAGACTGTGATTTGGAAACTGCTTTCTTTACCCAGTAATATTTGGCACTGAGTACAGAGATTTATTTTTTTTTCCTTTTAACTAAGCTGGATAATATTTATTCAAGCATAGGTATTAGGTTGCAGCTCTCTCTAGCACTTCATTTTAATTGCTCAGACCTATCTAAACCTAAAATGTCTTCTCCATGGCTATGAGGGCACATATCAAACTTTCTAGCACTGCCACTTCAGCAATGCCACTGTCTTTTTTTATCTTTCACAGGCGCAGTGATTTTTTACTTACTCTCCAAGACAGATGCTTTATAGACTGAATCATTTTTCTCTATTTCCAAGTCTAGGATATCTGGAAGCATCCCAGGCTTTCAAAAACATCTCTGTTTTCTTTCAGAAGTTTCAGAAGCAAAGCTATAGTGCATTATGTACTTTGAATATGGTTTCATTTAATTTATGAGACTACTGTACAAATCAGTTGCTGCAGATTTAATGACTTCTCTGTGCTATTACCTGAAACCTCCAGCTATGTAAAATTTTCTTTGGCATTCTGGATGCCATTTGCTTATCTCTGAGGCATTATTTTGTTCATGCCACTGTATCATGTCAACTGAGTTGTTTTCCAGCTGTATCTTTCTTCTCTTGCATAAAGCTAACAGTCTTGTTTGGGGATTCCCTGCTACCCAATTTACTTTTTGATTGTGAATTGCTGCTTTGCTGTTATAGCCCAAGTGACAAAGAACAACTTATTTTTGCTGTTCCCCATTGTCTTAATGCTTTACGGCTGCAAAATCATTCTCTCTGAGCAACTTGATTTCTTGTATCCTGTTACATTTTTCCCCCACTAGTTTCATTATAATGATTCTCTCTCCAAGCTTTTCAGGAGTCATTTGAAAAATTTTCCACAGAGGCAGCTCTGGTTTCATTCTTCATTTACACGAGCCGCTTCATTAACTTTGTACATCTTAACAGCACTTAGTAAAGTTAACATACACTTTTTTACCCTTCTCCTTTGAGATCTTGCATCCTTCATCCTTTTTTTCCCCTAAAGTACCACAAATTAATTCCTTATTTAAAGATCATCACGCAGGTCTGCCAAACTACACAACAGAGCAATCTTCTGAACTGTTTCTGCAGTTTCTTGATTACACTTGAATAAGGTATGTCTTTCCATGGCCAGTCTCCTTAATTGCTGACTTTACATATCCTCAAAAGTTGACTCCTTTCGATCTCATATTCAGGGGAAGAAGGAATCACCCAAACAGGGCAAAAACTGACCTTCAATACACCCTCAGCCCAGCAAGCACTCTTCAGGAAGAGAACTCCACGCAGTACCATGTATCCCCCAGCTTGTAGCCCCTTTCTGCGCCACAGCCCTGGGACTTATGGAAAACTTGGAGGCAAAGAGCCATCAGTCTCCTCCCAAGACCAGCATAGGAGGTTGGGGGCAGAGGGGAGACTGACCCACAGAGGAACTAAAAACTCCTGAGAACACTCTATTCAGGTCATTTACAGACTTCGATTCTTACTGCAAAATTAACTGCAAGTTTCCTCAAGTTTCATGACACTTGTCACAAATGACAGCTGATCCCTGGCCACCTCCAGCACCCAACGCTTGTCTTTACTTTTAAGCTACTTTTTGCCTTCACAATTCACAGAGCTTTGAAGACCTCTGAAAGTGTACAGTACCAATGCAGAAGCATGCGAGGCAACTCATAATAAGCAAATTGTTTAATTATGATGTTCACTGAGAGTGGGTGTCTCTTTTTTGTCTCTCTAGCAGTTGGACTAGATGATAATTGTAGGTCCCTTCCGACTGAAATATTCTATTCTGTTTTCATTATTTAACTCAGAGCTACTCACAGCTGTCCATTAGCAACCGATACCGTGTATGTGCGAAACAGAAAACACCTATTGTTAGTCACTTTTCAACAGAAAGCAAGAACAGCGTGTTGCCTTGAAGGGATGGGGGGAGTTTTATGAGCTCTGCATTTCTGCATATGCTTCCTTGATTTTGCTCTCTGATCTTTTGAACAAACCCGATGTGTGGAAAACTTGAATAGCCAAAACAGTCACCGTGTATAATTTTTGTGGTCTCTCCAGCTGTCTCTTCATCCTTCACAGCAATGAAACTAGTGAAAGTGGCAAAACACTGCAGCACAGAAAGAAGATCATGCAGTAGGTGGTACACAGAGTACATGTATAACAGAATGGTGCCTTATAAAAGAAAGAGCTCTTTAGTGCTTAGCAAAGCTCTAGGACTATATTGATAGTCACACAAGGTAACTACCTATAAAATATGCTATTAGTTCTCGGTTTAGGAAGACCACGCCACTTGGTGTCTTCTGGTCTTTTTACTTGCCTTTGAGGCATAACACCTCTTAGCTTGAGGAGGGAGATCCTTAAGGACTAAGGGCAGGTGATTAAAGGAAACTCATCAGTTTACAATCATCTATTCCTCCAAAATTTTCTCCTTCAGACCACAACATTCCTTCACAGCATTCCTTCCCTCACCTTCATCTTGTTCCCAGATAACTGATTTTTTATCTGAGGCTTTAAAACAGTCAGATCCCCTGCATGTCTTACCCAAAAACCAAACTCCACTGGAAGTATCATGAGTACGACTGCTTTCTTGGGGAGAATTCTCTACAGAATAGCCTTTCTAATCTTACCTCGGCACCAGAAGACAACTGGAACACACAACTTAGGAACACAGAGAGAAAAGGCAAGTGGCATGACTGCCTTCCAGCTCTCTTATACCACTAACACATTGCAAGTGAAGAAACCAACTATTCTTCACTAATCATGGGTCTTCAAAAGGAACTGATTTCCTAAGCAAACAAAGGCAAAATTCAGTCTCTACATTCCCAATTAACAAAAAATTCAGGTGACTTTACCTATTTTCTGGTTTGATTTGTCTCACATGACTTTGATTGCTCAAAATTACTATGAGGTCTGAAGAGGTCTTCATTTCAACTGAGCAAGGTCTTGGAGACTAAGCTCTGCACTCTCAGAGCAGAGTAAACATAACAATAGCCCTGGTCCGCTTGCACAATGTGCAGTGTTTTTGCCTTGGTTGAAAATATTTTTTCAGGATTTCAACAAAAGCTGTAAAGTTATGTTTTTTTCATATACTATAAAGAAGTGGCTCTCTAAACTGTAGTAATTTACTAGACTTGGCAATGCAAGTAGGAAAGCATCTTGAACCACAAGGAGGTTAGGCGTTATAAATAATATTTTCTGCTCTTCTCTGCCTCATACGTTAGCTTTTCTCTAAAAAGCTCTTCGCTCAACACAAAAGCACGTGCACCGTCAGCAAGTTCAGTACCTCAGAGAAAACAATGCATTAAAATATAGTTTGGAATAACTGATTTTGTATTCCACTACAATGCATTTTCAGAATGTGAAAGATCTTAAAAAAGTTAGGGCAAGTTTGCCTTTGGTCACATAAGCTTCCATATAAACTTCAGTAATCAAGCTTATTGCTTGATTCATTTCTATGAAGGAGCCCTTGCCCCATGGCAGGGCACAGCAGTCTTGGTTTCCCTCTTGGTTTTCTAGTTATTCTGCAGAAAGCAGATTTAATGCCACTTTCTCTTTCTCTCAGTAGCACTTACAAGGTTCTCAAAACTTAAAGACAGAGTCCCTCAAAGGTGTGCCACAATTTCCTCACCCCTCACCCAAACTGCCCTTACATCCAAGTCTCGGCCAGCTTGCTGGTTCCTCCACACAAGGAAAAGCTGCTTGTCATGCTCAAATGCCGGGAATCCCAGCTCACGCCCGGGAATGTCAAGAGATGCTCCTCCCAACTCCCTTCCTGGCTCCAGCAAACTGATTCCCAAGAAGGGCTGCTACAGGGTCCTGTGTCCATCCTGGATCCCAACAAGCTTCTCCATCCATCACCTACATCATCTCCCCACCCCACTCAGCAGCAGTTGCTCCCAGCATCTCCTCACCCACCCATTTTTGAAGGGGCCACCTCTAAGCACACATTGTGCTTTCTTTGGACTCACTGGCTGTTAGAGAGAAAGAGCTTGGACTCACAGTGATAATGAAATGGGCCATGAGGGCTGAGTATTTTATGCATCTGGTCATAGCAAGCTTTTTAGTCTTTGCAAAGCAGAGAAAGTAGTGGAATTTTAAAATACTAAACTAAGGGGAGAACTATTTCTCTCTACACTTAGAGTAAAATCAACAATATGTCGTACATGACTGTCCCATTGGACTGCTTTAGGCTGTTTCTGATGTCTGGCAAACTTTATACAGACATAGCAGCCTGCAAAACCACTGCAGGCTTGGGCCAAGGCCTGCCTGCAAGTTTCCTTCAGAACAGGGCTGCAATTCTAGAATTAAGCCTTCTGGACCAAAGCTGAACAGATATTCCAAAATAAAATTAAAAAACCCCTGACATATGAATGCTATTATTTATTAACACTAAAATAATCTCCAATAAGCTCAGGCAAGTGTCTTGATAAAGTTTGCAAACTAGAGTTCAATATTATCTGGAGATTCAAACATAGGGTTTGAATTCAGGAAAGCATTTTGCTACACCTGACATGGTCACAAGCATCTCAGCAAATTCATCGTCATTGTTTTTATCAGATACAGCATGAACACAGACACAGTCACTGTTGCAACTGAAATGGATAAGGAGAGAAATGCCATTTAAAAGGAAACTAAGCCAAGGCATTTTACTGCAATAAGGCCAAGCGGTGTCATAACATGAAATTCCCAAAGGCTTGCCTTCTCCTGGTAGAGAACCGACTTCAGAAAAGCATTAGGTTCAAAAAAGGGTTTGTGCATTCCCTTGACCCTCCATGGAAACAGAGAAGGCAGTCCGCTAGGAAAAGCCTGATTTTTGTATACATTTTCCCTATGCCTATTCATGGCACACCTCATGTTGCACTTGGCCAGGTGCACTGCAACCTCTGAGCACAACACGGAGAAGACCCTGAAAGTGCCAGCAAGAGACCTAGGTGAAGGTACCCAACCACTGGAAGCATTCAGGAAAATCTGAAAAGAGCGATGTTTAGCAATGACCCACATCCATGCCTCTCTTACAGGCATTATTGTGACTTTTACTTAGGCAATAGGAAAACCTTGTAAATAGTCTGGCTGGAAGAAATCCTCAGGAAAATCCATCAGCCAAAAAAAGCACCCGCACAGCTCTGTGGCCCCCAGGGGAAATGGGGCTGAGCCCCTCATTCGTGGCTTCAAGCAGGGGCCATTCCTTGGTCCAGTTCACGGCACTTACTCTCAGGCTCACCTCTAACAACCACCTAAGACAAAAATCTCAATGTTCAGTGTTTCCACACTGTGCAGATGCTGCATCCCATTCCCCACTGAGGGCTCCAGGGCAAGGTTCAAGCCCTCCCATGGAGTATTCATATACGAGTTTTCCTGGCCCATTTCAGTTTCTAGTCAGCGGTTTTCCGAAGGGAAGGGAAGACTTAAAATCTGTGTCAGCTGTGAAGCTTGAACCACGCTGTGTGTGCATACACACACACACACAGGGAACATATGTGGTAGCTGCAGGATTTTAAAAGTGATTTTCTCATGCTTTTACATGACGTCCACTTAAATCTGAGTGCTGGTCTTAGATTCACTCTAAACACTGGTACATGTGTCACTTGCATGCCAATTTTTTTTTTAAATAAATTATGAGTGAAAGAATAAAAGCTTTTATCTGAGTAATAAAAAGAACACATTTTTTCATTTATGCAGGTGCAACTTGTTTCTGTTTAACAGGACACTGCTTGAGTTGAAGTAAAAGCATGAAGTGTCACTTCAGCAAAGTCTTCAACACTTTTCAGTCATGACTTAAAATTAAAATTACTACTGAAAGGTAACTTGGCTTTACCACTAAGCTGGTTTTTTTAAATTAAAAAAAGACAAAAACTTTTTAAAACCTTCATTTCCTCAAAACAAAGGAAAAATATATTTGTTTTTAAGCAAGCAACACTTAAACATTTAATCGGATGCCATTTTCAATAATATAATCATATGCAGAGTCTTCCAGGCCTGGCAGTTATTTGGACAGCTGTCAATCAAAATGTCTCACAGCTACCCTACCATGTCAGCCATCAGCTAACCCACACTTTCCCAGGGACATCTTAGCATGGCATCTTTGTTCTGTTTTCAGATAAACAGATCCAATTTCTCAACAAACAGACTGCTACAGTCCTTTTGATAACAATGTAATAATTCAAAACAAATGATTCTAGGCTTTGATGATAGCACTTTTATGGGTCATGAAGAAATCCTCCCACCAACATCTGTTTGATTTTATCTACTTGAACTTTATCCTCCAGTTGAAGATTTATAAGCTGAAATCATCCCAGCCTATTAAAGTCAGACTAATGTTAAAGCACTAACACAGAGAATGAAAGTGCATTTCGCAGTCATCCACCTTTTGAAATCCTGCCGTGAGGAAAAGATATCAAAAGTTTGAGAGATGTATGTTTAAATATGCTGGAAGTCTGCATTCTGCACAGAGCCCTGGATGACTGAGAGATTAAGGAATCTAACTGTTGCCCTACAGTGGGGGCAAGTTATTTACAAAACCATTATTTAGAAAGACAACATGAAAAATACAGATGGTGTTTACGTTGAAAGGCTGTTTTCTTAGCAAAAACCACTATGGATGATGGAAATTCACTCCAGATTTGTGCCCCCCTCCTCTCTCTTAATTTCCGCATACACTGTAAATAAAAAGCATGACAGCAGACTTATTAGAGTCACTTGTTACTTATTAACTAGATGGCAAAATTTATTCAGGATGCTTTTTAAATTAAAAAAAAAAAGCAACACTTTTCATGAAAAGTCTGATAAAACGTGCCAAGAGAAAGAGTATTGCATACTTGCTACCTGAAAACACTTTTCTATGAAAGCCAGCAAAAAGAGGAAACATTTAGCGTTGTCCCAGTTGCAGAACTTTGCTAAGAAAAAACGACTTTCTGTGAGTGCTGACACTTCTACAAACTGCTGCAATTTAGCAGTTGTTTTCTGGAATATTCCTTTGGAACAGACTTGCTCAGTGTACTCCAGATGAGACTTTTTTTAATTTAAAAATACAGTGCCAATTAAAATATGTATGATATCGCAGAGCATAAATGCACACTAAAACTTTGCACTAACAACAACAATATGCATCTCAGCTATTTGCAAGAGGAAAAAAACCTGTACTGCTATACTTCGTGGAACACCGCTTGGAAGAGAAATACGAACATGCATGAACACAATATTCGGATGTGTGTGCCTCAAGAAGCTTAACCTAGTGTCTTTAAATATATTTATATATTTACACACCCCTACACGACTGTCAGACCCTTTTTGTATGAAACAACTCAAACTTACTTTACACACGCTAAAACTATTTTACTACAGTAGGAAGAGATGACCCTGCAGATTAGAGGATGCCCTTATCACCGCTAATGTATACAGTACAACTGCAAATCGCACTAGCTGGGTCCTAAACAAACTGCT